>NW_028167793.1:0-33957 GCF_964194135.1 Talpa europaea
AGAGATCTTGGGGTGACAGTGTGAATTTGCTTGGACTTCAATAACAGAGAACCACATACTGGAGGTTCACAAGAGAGACAAAGTGACTCACACCCTGAGGTTAAAATTTGAGCTCATGGTGTCAGCAGTGGGGGTGATTATTGCTGTGAGGAGAGTCTGGTCCAGGCGTGTCTACAGCTTGTGGAGCTTAGTTGGCATCTTTGGCATCCTTGTCTTGAGATTCTGCCTCCATCTTCACAGGTGCTTCCTTTGTGATTGTCTGTGCTCATATATCCCTGTTTTTCAAAGCAGCAGGCAAATGGGACTCGGGACCCAGCTTGCTCCCGTGGCACATCTAGCTAGTTCCACCTGCAGTGATACTAAACCCGAATTTCAACAGGAAATTTAGGGGGACTATTCAACAACACAGCACTGTCTCCCTCATATTGGGCCCCTCCTTATTTGGGGTGGGTTTTAGGGATCAGGTGGGCAGGGCTGAAAGCCCAGAAGGACCCTCCCCTGAGTCACCAACCCTGGGTTGACGTCCAGGCTCCACCTTCTCCCACCATGTCTTAGTGACAAGTCTCTGACATTGAGAAGGAGACCTCCTTAGCCTCCTGGTGAAGACACAGTGAGAAAAGAACCCCATTCCTCATTTGGGGTGGGTTCGGTGCAGCTGTACTGTTGCTTAAGTCCACAGGACACACTTATTGTTTCTCCTCCATCCTCAGGTCCAGGGTCTCCACTCAGCCCAGCTCTGCTGTGGCTGTGGCAACCCTTAAAGTCCACTCCACACCCCTGTGCCTCTCTGGTCATGGAGGGATCAGAATCTGGGGACCCTGCTCTCTTTTTCCTAGAGTTCCTTCCCCTGAGTGACACCAGTAAAGGCCAGGGACTCCTCAGGGCTAACCTGTCCACCTGGGTTCCATGCTGCCCTCTGTACAGTGGTCAGCTTGATCTGGGGGTCATCTAGGTCAGCCTTGAGCAGGACAGGTGTGCAGAATGAGGGACAGTCATCAAGAGTGAGGGGTCCAAGCAGGGACAACTCTAGGTGACAATGGGATGAGAGGACACTCATCAGAGTCTGGAGAAGCATGAAGTTCCTCTGTTCTGCTTCTGCCTGGATACCCCCTGATGCTGCTGTGATGGACAACCTCGATTGTGTCTCTCAGCTCAAGTCCCTGTGAGCAGGACAGGAAGTAAGAGGGTGCCATCCTGTGTCCTGTGAAAGGGGACTGAATCATTATGTGTGTGAGTTGGTGTTGCTAGAAAGTGTGTCCTATGTCAGTGTTTTCTTGACTTGACTCATTTCCCCCCTCCCCATGTCTGCCATATGACAAGGATAAGGATGCTACTGGAAGGAGCAGGAGCAAATGTTCATATACATAACATCAAGCTTCATGCACAGCACTTCATGTCATTAAACTGTTGAAGCACAAAGCTGTGAACAGAATCGTCATTTCCACAGTATTCCACAATGGGAGCAGCAGAGGCCTGGAGAATAAACAGCTTGTCTGAGGTCAGAACCTGACAGACCCACTCAGCAACAGATTCTTCTGACCCCGTAGTCCTGGGGGTCTTCACCCATTCTCTGGCCTTCATTTGCTCTCAATGCTAAGACATCCCTCCGCCTGAGGTGACTGTTCTCCTCATGTTCCAAAATGAATGATTGACACGTGACTTTGCAGTCAGTGCTGTCCAGTAAAAATAAATTTAGAATCACACATGTAATCCCAATAGCTTTATTGAAAAGATCAGAAGAATGTGTGGAATCTGTGTCTATGATCTATTGTTTTTTACTTCAATTATTAAAAATACTTTATCTATATATATTCAATATGCCATAGAGACATGATTTTTCATGACTTTTATGCAATCTCTCAAATCGGGTGACTATTTCAGAACCTCAGAACGTCTTCATTGGGACCAGCACACCTTGTGCTCAGCGTGGCCTGTGCCCAGCACACAGGACTTCGAGGGGGATCCCTGAGGTTCTAGAGTGACTGAGACTGAGGTGTGATGGGGGGAGGAGAGGACAGAGGATGAGAAGGTGGAGGGGCCTGGGTGACATGTTCCATGTGGAAACGGAAGTGGCTTGTCTGAGTCACGTGGCCCTGTCTTAGCATCACTCTCCTTTTAGCCCCAACTCCTTGAGCCGGCACACGGAGTCTGTCTGCTGTGCAGGTGCAGCACCCCAGAGCTTCACACGGACTCCATGGAGGAAATCTCAACATTGTGTGACAGAGTCACTCCATCTTCAGCAGAACTATGTTTGCAAACAAAAACAATTGTTCAAATATTAAGTGTTGTACAAAAGGATTTCGTACATCAAAAAGGTTTTACCTGTGGCCACCTATGATCCCTTGCAGGAAGGGGAATGCAGACACCTGTAAAAACTGAAACCCCAAGATAACTGACCCCAAAAACTCCCCTGGAGAGAGTGACTGAGAGATGAAAGGCCGGAGGGGGTCACTGTTATGATGAACACTCAGCCCCTTAGCCTCATGCTGAGATGTGTGTCCTGGGAAAGGCCAGGAGTGACTCCCTGCCCTCAACATTATCATTCCTATCAGACAAGCAAATGTCCATCCTGGCCAAAAGGATAAACAGACCTGGCATGTCCACACCATAGTCTATTAATCAGGCCTAAACTGAAATGAAAGCCTCCTACATGCCACAACATGGAAGAACCTAGAACACATTGTGCAGTGACGGAGTCACTCACAAGACCACACAATGTATGATTCCATTCATTTCAGCATCCTGAGTAGAGAAATGTATAGACAGAGGAATAGGCCCGTATTTATTGAAAGAGGGGTGCTGGGAGGTAAGAACAAGACGAGGAGTGGTGTGTTTTTTAGTAATGAAATACTATAATCGGATGTGTTCATATCAGAACATTTCTTTGGATACACCCAAAAACAATGAATTGCACTTTGCTGAATTTGCTCAATGCTGGCGTATTGGCTACATCTTCAAAAAATGATGTAAGCCCCAAAAGGCACACTACTTTAAGTCACAAGTGTGCAACTCAGAAACACATTTATCACCAGAGAGATAAATTATAGTCCTTATTTTATTTCATAAAAACACAGTGTGTGCAGGTGATGTTGTACAAGAGTGTGAAGGCTCCCTCCCGGCTGTGATCTTGGGTGAAGGTCAAGGGGACTGGTTCCCGACTCCCCAGGAAATGCCTCTTCAGAGCCCTGGCAGCATCTTCCTCTGTGTCTGCTCAGCAGGTGAGGCTGCTGCTTTAGAAAGGTCACCTCAGGGCCCCCGGATCAGGCATCCCAGGACCTGAGAAAATAATCAGGAAATTTCCAGGACAAATGTCATAGAAAGACCACTCCATTGACATCTGTCTGGACAACTTTTTCCTGGGGTTTCTAATGAGCCCCAAAGAGCACTGGGAACAGCCCCCATGCACCTGAGCTGCCCTGGTGCAGAGCAATAGCATCCCCCTCAGGCAGCTGGTAGAACGTTCAGGGAGAACCTGTCTCCAGGGTCACATCTGTCTGCCCCAGTGTGGCTCCGATTGGTTTGGTTAGAGTATAAGAGGTAAGAAAAAAAGCTCGAAAGAAGAAAGTAGAGGTGGGCAGTTTAATGACTAGACAGAAATCAGTCCCGGGGTGAAAGGTCGTGTCAAGTTCTGTTTGCACATTGGCTGACTCTAGTTCTGACTGACTTGGAGTTACCTTCAGGTCAACATGCAGGACATGCTCAGGCCGCGTGATCCCCTGCCTCGGCCCCAAAAGCCCCTGAATGTCTCACAGAGATTCCTGTCCCCATGGCTGGTAACTTGCTCTCCCCGAGGTGGCATTGGGCCCAGGCTGCTCACAACCCTGGATCTGAATAGGGGCTCCCCATACACATCTCCCACCATCACAGGTGCTGGCCTGGCTCTTCCCTCCACACCCCAGCTCATCAGGCAAGCAAGTCCCACCTGCCCCTAGGTGTCAGGGGCTAAGCACTGGCAAGATGAACTCAGGGCCCTTTGGTGACAATTTACCTTAAAACTGGATCTAGATAAGGCCTGTGTGGTCTAGGGGTTTGGAGACAAGTTGATTGGGTTCACCCCCACAGGGAGCTGAGTCAGCACTCCAGGAAGACCCTTCCTGTTCCTTCTCCATCTTCCCACCTGACAGCTGCTCCAAGTGCCTCCGGCAGTGAGCCCCCCCCACCTCTCACCACGCAGCACCTGCCTGTCTTTTTTACCTGCTCTCATAAATATCTGCAAATCACCTACCACTGCAACAAATCTTCCTTTTTACTATTTGTATTAATTGATGAAGTTCTATGAATTGTATTCCAAATATGAAGAAATGACAGGCCAGTTTTTTTTGAAGTGTAAATCATACACGTGATAAATAACTGCAATAGCACCTCTAGTCAGAATATTCTCCCCAGATTCTCACCATTTCCTGAGATCCCAGATCTTTGTAATCATCTGGTTCTATGTCCTACTTGGAGACCTTGCTTTCAGTCCTGTTAACAGAAGACTTCAGCTTGGCTGCTGCCGCTCCAGCAAAGACACCCACAGCTAGCGCAAGGGAGCTCCATTAGTCCAGAATGTTTATTCATCTGAACATAATATCATTGACTAGAACTGATACTTATATGTTTTGGGACAAAAGTAGACTTCATGGTCTTTCTTTTTTTTTTTTTGAGATTATTTATTTATTTATTTATTTATTTATTTATACATATAAGATCGGGGATGTAGGCCAGAACTGCAGGGTAAGAGGATCGCCAGAGACAGAGTGGGGAGCAGAACAGGCAGATCTACTGAGATACACTGCTGGAGGCGCAGACGGCAGCAGGTGAGACAGGAGAGGTCTGCTGCAGAATGTGGGTATCTCCCTGGCCAGGGATGGAACTCGTCCTGCAGTGCTGGATTGCTTCATAGTGCTGAGACCTAATCTCTTTTGCCACCAGGGAGGACCCCTCATGGTCTTTCTATTCTGGCACTGGCAATAGAGTCCAGCTTAGAGATGAAGGACGGCACACAGGGAGGATGTGCTGAGATCTGTCACCACATCTGCTACCACATGTGTCTACTGGCCTCTCTCTGGGTATGTCCTACCACAGCAGAGCTCATTTGAAGTGTGCCCCATCCACAGTGTGGAAAACTCCTAGGAACAGAGGTGCATGCTCATGCCATATGCCCAGGATGGAAAGTGTGCAAGAGTAGAGTTGGTGCCATGTGCATTACTGAGGGATGTTCTTCTGTATCTGTCTTGGGTGCATCATCACCATGGCCTCATGATAACACTGCACACAGCAGGCACCAGCCCCAAGACTCCCAATCCAAACTTTGTGGCCATCCTATGACTGTCCAATACCTGATGGTTATACGCTGGGTGACTGGTGGGAGAATGGACCTTTTCATGTTTTTCCGCTATGATCCTCTAACGACCCTATGCCCAGTCTTGAAGAAAACAGGGGCCAAATAGAAAGGGTAATTCACCTGTGGGCCAGCACTTCATAGATCAGGGAGTCGCCTCCTGAATTGAAGCTTCTGAATTCAAACCCAAAGGAAACCTCTGTGCCTGCTGCACCATCGCAGGGAGCCAGCAGGGGGCAGCAGAGAGCCATTCACAGCAGATTAAAGCCTCCCTGCAGCTTGTGACATGGGGAGAGTCAGTCACCAGGAGCTAACACCTGAGTGAACAGGGGTCATTTTTCTACAGTGTCTCTCTTGGTAATCATGTTCTCATGACAGACTCCATGGCCCCTGAGCTGAGGCTTGTAGAAATTGGCTTGCTTTTCCGGCTCTTAATTCTGATAATTCTGTTCCTTCACACACAGCCCAGTCCTGCTAAAGTGGCCTCACTGCCCAGGCCCTGGGTGAGTGCCTGGACACAGTGGGTATCTGATAAACTTATGTTGACTTGATTACAAAAGAAGACAGCTTGTTACTTAATACCTCACCTCATCAACAAAACACAATTACAGTGAACTCACAGGATGCTGCTCTTAGAGTCCTTTCCAGCCCTCACTCTCACACAGCATTTCTGGACCCCGTGATCTTTATGTGACATGAGTGCACAGTGAAGATACTGAGGCACAGCCCCTGTACCTGTCCCAGTAGCTCAAAAACGAAGAAATGACAGGCCTCAAAAATTTCTAGGTGGGCAAGTGAGGGATTTTATGCAGGATTTGCTTCTCAGAAGCTGTGAGGACAGGGGGAGGACCTGGACCTATCTAAGACTGAGAATGTCACCTGTAGAATAGGATCAGAACACACAGGCTTCCACGGAATCTGCTTAGAAGGGCCTGTCCAGGGAGAGGCCAGGACAGAGTCTTGGGAGGAGATTCAAAGAGACCATGAGACCAGCAGAGAAGGAGGATTCCTGAGGTGAGGGTGGTTTCTCTAGAAAATACCCCTCCACTCCCTGGTCTGGGGGTTGAAACCACAAAACTCCCCAAACAGCAGCTTGGGCCTTGGCTGATTTGCATAAGCAGCTGCTCTCTCTAGCAAGGGGATAAGACAGGCCTAGGGGGTATCCTGCTAGTCTCAGGCTAGGTAACAGGGTCAGGGACAACACCATGGCCTGGACTCCTCTCCTCCTGGGCCTCCTGGCTCACTTCACAGGTGCTGAGCTACATTCACTGCATCCCAGCTTCAGGGCTCTGGGACAAGACTGGTTCTGACTCTGAGCTCAGCAGGGGCTGCCTGTGGGGGCAGGGTGCTCAAGATCTGCTCAGGATGGGGGGCTGGTTTGGGTAGACCCCCACTGTACTCACTTATTCCTGTGAGCCTGAGGGGCTGTGCTTGCCAAGAAAAGAGGGAGGAGAGGAGTTCATTCATTTGTCCAAAATGGCATATCTAAGCAGGCTTATGGGAAGCAGCAGATGACACTGAGGGAAGGGGCATCCATGAGGACACATTAGCCATTGGGTCTCGACCAGGCCAGGCAAGGGGAGGTGCTCTGGGAATGGGTCCTACATATTAAACCTCTGTCTCCTTTTTTACCTTGCAGGCTCTGTGGTCTCCTACGAGCTGACTCAGCCACCCTCAGTGTCGGTGTCTCTGGGACAGACGGCTAGGATGACGTGTCAGGGAGACAACATTGGAAGAAAAAATGCTTACTGGTACCAGCAGAAGGCAGGCCAGTCCCCTGTGCTGGTCATTTATGAGGATAACAAGCGGCCCTCAGGGATTCCTGACCGGTTCTCTGGCTCCAACTCGGGGAACACGGCCACCCTGACCATCAGCGGGACCCAGGCCGAGGACGAGGCTGACTATTACTGTCAGGTGTGGGACAGTGGTTTAGGGCCACAATGACACAGGGCCATGGGGAAGTGAGACAAAAACCTCTCCCTGTCTACATCATAGTCTCCTCTAGCCCCGCGCGGATGGAGAAACGGCCATTAGCAGCTCACACCTGGGTCCCATATCTGAGATCCCTTGGGTCCCGCCCCTCCAAGCAGTGTCAGCACCGGGCAGGTCAGGAGGGTGAGACCGGGAGGATAAGGATAGAAAAACTAGAAAGGAGGTATCCCAAGATCAGAAACCTGGTTCTCACATGAGCTAGAGGTGGGGATGAGGTATTAATATATCCATTAACCCAGCTATAGGAACTGAGATCCTGAGGCACCAAGGCCTAGATCAAAAAGAACAAGCCCTAAGCAGATATCAGACTGCTGTAGGGCATGTCTGGAGCACAGAACCTGAAGGTGACGATGTGGAGTTGAGGTCATTGTAGACTCTTTGGTCCTTTCAAATACTACAACGATATTCAAAATCAACAGCAAACAAACCAGTCCACAAAGGAGTGAGCCCCTCCCAACGAGAAGACTATATCAGTGCAGTCTCTGCACTGGCACAGGGCGCATCCACCTGTGCCTATACAGCTGCTGCTTCTCACCCACTATCTCCTCCACAGGGCAGCAGCCTTCCTGCCTGCCCGTGACCTGTAACAGGCCGGGCTCCTTTTCACTGACCTCCCTCAGCAGAGGCAGCTCTCCTCAAGGGCACTTGCTTGTGACCATGCAGGCCTCTCTCTTAGCAAACCCACCTCTTTAGAGCTGCCCTTGCTGCCCGCTTGTATTTATAACTGTGCTGTATTGTTCTCTCCCTTTTATTTTATTTATTTTTCATATATATACATTTTTAAAAGATTTATTTATTTATACAAGAGCTGGGGTACAGGCCAGATACATGGGAGGGTGAGAGGATTCACCAGAGACAGAGCAGGGAACAGAACAGGCAGACTGATGAAATACACTGCTGAGAGGAGCAACAGGCGAGACAGGAGAGAGGTCTGCTGAGCCATGTGGGACCCTCGCCGGCTGGCCGGGATTGAAGTGGCACTTCAGAGGCTGTAGTCAGCTTCACAGTGCAGCGCTCAACCGTCTACACCAATAGGGAGGCCCACTCTCTCCCTTTTATAATAACATATAACTAATGATTCTGTGTCATAGCAAACACATAGGGAAACGCAGCATGTGCCAATGAAAGGGGAGCTCTGGTGAAAACTTTCCCAGAGTAACCCAAGGATCCCCCTCTCCAAATCCAACAACTTCAAAATGACATCAAGACCACAGAACGAGGCTGCCATGTGCCCTCTTCCCACAGCAGTTGTGATGGATTGCGGGCCCAGAAGATACAGAGAAGAGAAAGTGCAGAGAGAACCCAGAGCTGTGCATGATTCCCAAGAGCACTGGAGAGCACAAGTATGTGGGAGGATCAGGATGGGCGAGAGGAATGGCTCTCTGGGCACAGAGGGAGCTCACTCACACTCACACACACACACACACACACACACACACACACTCACATGCATGCAAACACACACACACATATACAAACACATACACATACCCCATCACAGATGCTTTGGCCCAGTCTAGAGAGGGAAGCTCCTATTAAGGCATCAGTTTTCCTACCCAGGAGAGCTTTGTCTCAGTAGTGGGATAATGAGTCCAAACTCGCAGCCATCTCTGGGCCTTCTAGAAAGTATAAAAGGAAATTGAGCAAAGATTGAACTGTGCCCAGTCATTTTACAGATTAGAGATATTTAAAATGCTTAGAAATGAACACAGACCTCCAGTCCCACACACGGACTCATTCACCAAACCTGGCATCAATCAAAACTTTCCTGAAGAGAATTAAGAAAATAAGGTTCTAATTAATAAGAAAAATATCAGTGATCCTGAACTGGCCATGAACTCACCCAGCTGCTTTAATTTGTAGATTAGGAAACTAAATAAATGATTATGATTATTCCCTTTTGTTCCTGAGAGTAGGGACATAAAAAATATTCAGGCATATTCTACGAATGAGAATGTGAGATTCTAACCCACCATTTCCAAAACTCAGTAAACAACAAGAATAATAAATCCCTCTAGAGAACAACAGCATTGTTTAGAACAGTGGAAAAGACAGAGTTAAAAGTTTTCAGAGCTAAGGGACATTATGGAAGCGGGAGAGCATGAAGACGAAGCAGAGATCTCATGAGAAGAAATTGCAGGTGATTGGACAGTGATTAACATCTCTAAGATGAAAAGGAAGAAAAGATCTAAATGTTTACCAAGTTGTTTTGTTTTCCATAATGAAAGGACAGGGTTTCCTCATAGCAGAGCAATAAGACAGAAAACAGTATTGAACCTCCTCAGGCAGAATTTATGATATCAGGGCCCTTCCTTGTGGTACAAGTGATTAAGGCACAGCACTATGAACCTCTCCCCATTGGTGCACACGAGTTTGATCCCCAGCCAGGTAGGTGGCCCACATGGCACAGCAGACCTCTCCTGGCTCACCTGCTGCTCCCCTCAGCAGTGTATTTTAGTTGATCTGCCTGTTCTGATCCCCACTGTCTCTGGTGAATCCTCTCTGTCCCCCAGACCTCTGGCCTCTACCCCCAGTTCTTGTAAAAAAAAAAAGAATAATACCAGAGGGAATCTTAATCTTCAAGAAGGTATGAAAAGTATCAGAAGTGCAACCACAGAGACAAGATGCTAATATTGAAATCTATTGACAAGAACATCCCTCTCACAAACAAAATGCACTGACCATGTCAGATGGAATTTATAAAGCTGGTAAAAGTAAACTGTTTGACAATAGAAGCAAAATGAATGAAAAGAAGTGATGGCAACCTGTTCAAGGGTCTAATACTCTGATGTGACATGTTGTAGTATTGCCTAATTTATTTATTTATTTAATTATTTATTTATTTTTATAAATTTTATTGTTATATTCCCCATACAATTGCAGCCCCCCCATTCTGATCCCAATCCCTCCCCTCCCGCCCCCGCCCCCCTAAAAGTGTCTCTGGTTCATAGTTTTTTGTTGATTTTGATTTTCACTTTCTTATATTCATTTTCCTGGTCCCTTATTTAAGTTTTCTAGATTCCTGCTATGAGTGAGACCATCCGGTATTTTTCTTTTTCTTTTTGGCTTATTTCGCTGAGCATGATCCCTTCCAGCGCCATCCATGTTGCTGCAAATTGCATGTGTTTATCTTTTTTGAATGCTGAGTAATATTCCATGGTATATATGTACCACATCTTCTTGATCCAGTCATCTATTTTGGGGCATTTGGGTTGTTTCCAAAGCTTAGCTATTGTAAACAGTGCTGCTATAAACATAGGGGTGCAGGTGTTCTTTGGAATTGATGTTTCTGTGTCCTTTGGGTAAATACCTAGGAGTGGGATTGCTGGATCATATGGAAGCTCTATGTTTAGTAGGTCCAGAAATCTCCACACAGCTTTCCACAGTGGTTGGACCAGTTTGCACTCCCACCAACAGTGCAGAAGAGTTCCTTTTTCTCCACACCCTCGCCAACATTTGTTGTTGCTAGTTTTTTTAATATGTGCCATTCTCACTGGTGTAAGATGGTATCTCATGGTAGTTTTGATTTGCATTTCCCTGATGACAAGTGATGTTGAACATTTTTTCATATGCCTGTTGGCCATTTGCATTTCCTCTTCAGAGAAGTTTCTTTTTAGCTCTTCTGCCCATTTTTTGACTGGATTATTTTCTTTGTTGTTGTTGAGTCTCATCAGCTCTTTGCAGATTTTTGTGATCAGTCCTTTATCATTAGTGTTGGGTGCAAAAATGTTCTCCCAGTTTGTGGGGTTTCTCTTTGTTTTTGTTATTGTCTCTTTTGCTGTGCAAAAGCTTTTTAATTTGATATAGTCCCAGCTGTTTATCTTTGCCTTCACTCTCACTGCTTTGGGTGATGTGTCTGTAAAGATGTCTTTGATGTGCAAATCACGTAGTGTTTTGCCTATATTTCCTTCTATATATTTTATGGTTTCAGGTCTTATGTCTAGTTCTTTAATCCATTTTGAGTTGATTTTTGTGTATGGTGTGAGGTAGTGGTCAAGCTTCATTCTTTTGCATGTAGCGACCCAGTTTCCCAGCACCATTTATTGAACAAACTTTCTTTGCTCCAATGCATATTCTTTGCTCCTTTGTCAAAGATTAGTTGACCATAAATCTGTGGGTTTATTTCTGGATTTTCTATTCGATTCCATTGGTCTGTATGTCTGTTCTTGTTCCAATACCATGCAGTTTTGATGATTATGGCTTTGTAGTATAGTTTGAAGTCTGGGAGTGTGATGCCTCCATTTCCTTCTTTTTTTTTCAGGAGAGCTTTGGCTATTCGGGGTTTTTTGTGATTCCATATGAATTTCATCAATAATTGTTCTATTTCTTTGAAGAATGACATTGAAATTTTGATTGGAATAGCATTGAATCTGTATATTGCTTTTGGAAGGATGGCCATTTTAATAATGTTTATTCTTCCAATCCATGAGCAGGGGATGTCTCTCCATTTCTTTGTGTCTTCTTCTATTTCTTTTAATAGTGTTTTATAGTTTTCTTTGTATAGGTCCTTTACCTCTTTTGTTAGATTTATTCCCAAATATTTGATTTTTTTTGTTTCAATAACAAAAGGGATGTTTTTTTTGATTTCTTCTTCTTCAGATTTATTGTTTGTGTATAGGAAGGCTACTGACTTTTGCGTGTTGATTTTGTATCCTGCCACTTTACTGAACTGATTGATGAGTTGAATTAGCTTTTCTGTGGAGTTTTTGGGGTTCTCTATGTATAATATCATATCGTCTGCAAATAGTGATAGTTTGACTTCTTCTTTTCCTATTTGGATTCCTTGGATGTCTTTCTCTTGTCTTATTGCCCTGGCTAGGACTTCCAGTATTATATTGAAAAGCAGTGGTGAGAGTGGACATCCTTGTCTTGTTCCAGATCTTAATGGAATTGCTTTCAGCTTTTCACCATTGAGAATGATACTGGCTGTTGGCTTGTCATAGATGGCCTTTATGATGTTGAGGTATGTTCCTTGTATCCCAAGAATTTCAAGGGCTTTTATCATGAATGGGTGTTGCACTTTGTCGAAAGCTTTCTCAGCATCTATTGATATTATCATATGGTTTTTATATTTCTTTTTGTTGATGTGTTGGATAACGTTGATTGATTTTCGGATGTTAAACCATCCTTGTGTCCCTGGAATGAATCCTACTTGGTCGTGGTGAATTATCTTATGGATACATTGTTGGATTCTGATAGCTAAAATTTTATTGAGGATTTTTGCATCAGTGTTCATTAAGGAGATTGGCCTGTAGTTTTCCTTTTTTGTGTTGTCCTTGTTCGGTTTTGGTATTAGTGTAATGTTGGCTTCATAAAACGTGTTTGGTATTGTCCCTTCCTTCTCAATTTTTTGGAAGAGTTTGTGAAGGATAGGCACTAATTCGTCTCTGAATGTTTGGTAGAATTCATTTGTAAATCCATCAGGTCCTGGGCTTTTGTTTTTGGGGAGGTTTTTGATTACCATTTCAATTTCGCTAATTGTAATTGGTCTGTTTAGGTGTTCTATTTCTTCTTTATCTAGCTTTGGGTGATTGTAGAGTTGTAGGAATTTGTCCATCTCCTCTAGATTGTTGAACTTGTTTCCATAAAACTGTTCATAGTAGTTACTGATTATTCTTTTGATTTCTGCTGTGTCTGTTGTGATTTCTCCTCTTTCATTGATGATCCTGTTTATTTGTGCTTTCTCCCTTTTTTCCTTTGTGAGCCTGGCTAGGGGTTTGTCTATTTTATTTATTTTTTCAAAGAACCAGCTCTTGGTTTCATTGATCTTTTGGATTGCTTTTTTAGTTTCAATTTCATTTATTTCTGCTTTGGTTTTTATTATTTCTTTTCTTCTACTGGTTTTGGGGTTTTTTTGTTGTTCTTTTTCTAGATCTTTGAGCTTCGAGATTAGGTTGTTTCTTTGCGTTCTTTCTTGTTTCTTGATGTGAGTTTCTATTGCTATATATTTTCCTCTTATTACTGCTTTTGCTGCATCCCATACATTTAGGATATTGGTGTCCTCCTTGTCATTCAATTCAAAATTTTTTTTAATTTCTTCTTTGATCTCCTCATTAGTCCAATGGTCTTCCAGTAGTGTGGTTTTTAATCTCCATGAGGTAGGAAAGTTCCTTGCCTTCTTTTTATGGTTTATTTCTAGTTTGATGCCTTCATGGTCAGAAAAGATGGTTGATATGATTTCAATCTTGGTGTATCTGTTGATGTTTGTCTTGTGCCCCAGTATGTGATCGATCCTGGAGAATGATCCGTGTGCGCTTGAGAAAAATGTGTACTCCGTTTTTTTGGGGTTTAGTGTTCTATAGATGTCTGTTAAGCCCAATTGCTCTAGGTCCTTATTTAGAGCTTTGGTTTCTTTACTTATTTTTTGTCTTGTTGATCTATCCATTGTTGATAGTGGTGTGTTGAAGTCTCCCACTACGTATGTGTTTTCTCTGATGTCTGTTTTCAGAGAGGACAACAGTTGTCTGATATATTTTGGTGCTCCTTCGTTTGGTGAGTATATGTTAATGAGTGTTATTTCTTCTTGAAGTATTGTCCCATTGATCATAATGTAGTGACCATTGGGGTCTCTTTTTATCTTTTTGAGTTTGAAATCTGTTTTATCTGATATAAGTATAGCTGTTCCTGCTTTCTTTTTTGGTCCATTTGCTTGTAGGATTGTTTTCCATCCTTTAACTTTGAGCCTATTTTTATCTTTTGTAGCTAAATGTGTTTCTTGGAGACAGCAAAAGGTTGGGTTTTGTTTCTTAATCCAGGCTGCAACTCTGTGTCTTTATATTGAAGAGTTTAGTCCATTTACATTTAGAGTTAATATTGATATGTTAACATCTGTATTTGCCATTGTGTTTGTCTTTCCTTTGATTTTATTTATTTATTCTTTTAATAACTTTCTTTGGCCTTCTTTTGTTGTTATTCGTCCCTCTGAGGTTCTGGCTTTAGGACTCCTTGTAGTATTTTTTGGAGTGGAGGTTTAGTTGCATTGAAATTCCGGAGTTTCTGTTTGTCTGGGAAGGTCCATATTCTTTCTTCAAAGAGGAAGGAGAGCTTTGCGGGATAGAGTATTCTTGGTTGGCATCTGTTTTCTTGGAGTCTGTTGACTATGTCCCTCCACTCTCTCCTTGCCCGTAATGTTTCTTCGGAGAAGTCTGATGTCAGCCTGATTGGTTTTCCTTTGAATGTTATCTGTTTCTTCCCTCTTGCCAGCTTCATTATTTTTTCCTTGTCCTGGATTCTTGGGAGCTTTACTATTATGTGTCTTGCTGTATTTTTCCTTTCGTCGTGGAAGTTTGGTGTTCTTCTTGCTTCTTGTATATCAATTTTCAGCTCCTTCTTCACATTTGGGAAGTTCTCTTCAATTATCTCTTTGAATATTTTCTCTGTTCCTACATCTCTCTCCTCTCCTTCTGGTATTCCTATAACTCTTATATTTCCTTTCCTCATGGAGTCAGATAGTTCCCGAAGTCTTTCCTCGTTCTTTTTCCTTCGTACTTCTCTTTCCTTTTCTGTTTTGGTTCTTTTTATTTCTGTGTCTTCAAGATTACTTATTCGTTCTTCCATTTCATCTATTCTGCTTTCATTGCTTTTCCCAGAATTCTTTAGTTCTTCCATTAATTCTTTGATCTCCTGCATTTCTTTTACTTCCCTCTTTAGGGACTCAATTTCTTTCTTCTGACCATTGTTTTCCCTCTCTAGGGACTCAATTGCATTCTTCTGATTGTTGATTATTTTTCCCTTATCATTGTTTTCCTTTATGACTTCTGTCAGTTTTTTAATCACGGCAATTTTAAATTCTGTTTCTGGAAGGCTCAGAAATTCTTCCAAGTTATTGTCGCTGCAATCTGGGGGCTGGTTTTCTTTTTGTGGTGTGCTTTTTCTCTGGAGAGTTGCTAGGTTGCGTGTGGTTCTTCTCCTCCCTACTGTCTGTTTTCTAATTTGCCGTATGCGTTGGGACACTGTGTTGTTGGGACTGGCCGGCATCTTGGGTGAGCTTCTCTGCTCCCCTCTGTTTCCTCCAGGAGTCATCTGTCAGTTTCAAGCAGTCTTTACTGGAGAAAGGTCCCTGTTCTAAAATGCCGATGTGGGGACACACTCCCCTGTGCGCCTGGTCTGCCCCGGCGGTGGGTTCCTGCTCCCCCTCTGGGCTTGGACTGCAGGCCAGAGGGGGTCTGGCGTGGGCGAACTTCCCCCGCTCACCTCTGGCTCCTGAGGAAGCCTTCTGCAGGTAGTCTTTACTAAAGAAATGTCCCTGTTCTAAAATGGTGATGTGGGACACACTCCCTGCGCGTCTGGTCTCAGGCACACTCTTCTGCGCGCCTGGTCTGCCCCGGCTGTGGGTGCTCGCTCTCCCTGTGGGCTCAGACTACTTGTTCGGAAGGGGCCCGGTGTGGGCTAACTCCCAAGCTGGCCACTAGCTCCTTCAGGAGCCTCTGCTGGCTTCAAGTCGCTAGGTGGCGCCAGAGATCTCTCCTAGAGCCCTTGGGGAGCTGATTTTCCACCCCGTGTGACAGGGAGCAGAGCGGGGATGGTAGGGTACACCTCAACGGCTTTGGGGTGCTGTGTCTGCCTTGTGCCCCACCGTCGTGGGGAACCCACGCCCCTAATTTCGTGCCCCGGGTCTCAGTTCCAAAGCCCTCAGTTCCAGGACGTGGGCTGTAGCCCAGATCAGTGGCGCGGGAATGGCGCCTTTTGAATCCCGCTTCCCTGCCTGGGCGCCTTGTTCCTGCTCACTCAGGGAGGGCCTCCGAGGTCTCCCCGCAAGCCTAGGTCGCAGGCGCGGGGACCGGGGCAGCTGCGATCGATCCGGATCAGCGCGCCGCTTTCAGCGCAAGCTTACCGGGCGGCCGGGGCTGTGTGCTGGTGCTGGTCTCCTCCTGGGGGGCGGGGCTCTCTTTAATGGCGCCTGGAGCTCACCTCCGTGGCGGATCCTGCAGGGTTCTCCACAGCTCCCGTTCACGGGCTGTGGTGGCTGAAATAGTTCCTTTCCACTCACAGTCCCGCTTGCTGCGTCCGTTTTTCTTGTTGGCCGTTTTGGTTTGTTGTTTCCCTCCTCTCTGCCGGTCGGAGAGTGCCGACTTTGTGGGCGGGGGAGGGGAGCGGGGTTCTGCGCTTCCCTCCCTTCTGGTCCTCTTTTATGGCAACTTTCTTCTTCGGGCAGTTTGCTGGAGTCACCCGTTTATCTTCCATGTCCCAGTTCTCACTGGGACCTGCCGCTTTCCCTATTAACTTTTTTAATGGGAGATCTTACTCGCAGCGTCTCCTCGCCGCCATGTTGCTCCGCCCCTTAATTCAGTATTGCCTAATTTAAATTGTGAATTACAATAAGATTATGAAAAGTTACAGTTAGAAAGCAAAGTAAAGGGGGAGTAAATCAAGTGGAATCATAGTACTATTCAAGCAAAAAAGATGCAGATAAATGGAAAAGCAAAAAAAAAAGAAAAAGATGGGAAAATGAAATACCAC
Source organism: Talpa europaea (assembly GCF_964194135.1). NCBI lineage: Eukaryota > Metazoa > Chordata > Mammalia > Eulipotyphla > Talpidae > Talpa > Talpa europaea. Next base: position 16,775 of record NW_028167793.1, read on the forward strand.
CGAATATTTAAAATAATATTATGGACCCACGCCAGGACCCTTCTGGTCATCATTCCAAGCCCAGAGGGGGAGCGGGCACACAAGGCTAGAGTCAGACCAGACACACAGGGGAGTGCGTACCTGCATCGCCTTTTTAGAACAGGGACCTTTCTTCAATAAAGACTGCTTGAAACCAGCAGAAGTCTCCCACCAGAGCCAGAGGGGGAAGGTTCCCTGCACAGTCAGAGGTGAACTGAAGGCCCCCACAAGCCTGGTCCCACCTGGCAGGAAGTTAGAGCCCAGAGGGGGATCCAGTTTTTTTGGAACCCAGAGTGCAATCCAGCTGCCCTACCTCTAGGGAAGTTTGTGGGACTTCAAGACACACCTTTGTAATTAAACACAGAAGGAGGAAATATTCTGTGACAGAGACCATTAACATACTCAAAGTACCACTGCCTCACTAGACTTCTGGCATAACAGATTTGACTCGATTGGACCACCAGTTTCCAAAACCCCACAAAGAGCACACCAAAAAGATGCTGGCCAGTACCAGCGGCACAGTGTCCCAACACATACGGCCAATTAGAAGACAGATTGCAGGGAGAAGAAAAACTACATGCAACCTAGAAACCCCTCAGGAGAAAGACACACCACAAAAAGAAAACCACCCACCAGATGGCAACAACAGTGACTTGGAAGAACTTCTGAGGCTTCCAGGAAGAGAATTTAAAATTGCTGTGATTAAAAAACTGACAGAAGTCATAAAGGAAAACAATGATAAGGGAAAAATAATCAATGATCAGAAGAATGAAATTGAGTCCCTAAAGAGGGAAGTAAAAGAAATGCAGGAGATCAAAGAATTAATGGTGATGCTAAAGAACTCTGGGAAAAGCAATGAAAGCAGAATAGATGAAATGGAAGAATGAATAAGTACTCTTGAAGACACAGCAATAAAAAGAAGCAAAACAGAAAAGGAAAGAGAAGTACAAAGGAAAAAGACCGAAGAAAAACTTTGGGAACTATCTGACTCCATGAGGAAAGGAAATATAAGAGTTATAGGAATCCTAGAAGGGGAGGAGAGAGATGTAGGAACAGAGAAAATATTCAAGGAAATAATAGAAGAGAACTTCCCAAACATGAAGGAGCTGAAAATAGACATACAAGAAACAAGAAGAACACCAAACTTCCATGATGAAAGGAAAAATATAGCGAGACACATAATAGTAAAGCTCCCCAGAATGCAAGACAAGGAAAAAATAATGAAGCTGACAAGAGGGAAGAAACAGATAACATTCAAAGGAAAACCAATCAGACTGACATTACACTTCTCTGAAGAAACACTATGGGCAAGGAGAGAGTGGAGGGACGTAGACAATAGACTCCAAGACAACAAATGTCAACCAAGAATACTCTATCCCGCAAAGCTTTCCTTCCTCTATGAAGAAAGAATAAGGACTTTCCCAGACAAACAGAAACTCTGGAATTTCATTATGACTAAACCCCCACTCCAAAAAATACTACAAGGAGTCCTAAAGCCAGACCAACAGAGAGATGAATAACAACAAAAGAAGGCCCCCCCAAAAAAAGTTATTAAAAGAATAAATAAATTAAACCAAGGAAAGACAAACACAATGGCAAATACAGATGCTAACATATAAATATTAAGTCTAAATGTAAATGGACTAAATTCTTCAATAAAAAGACACAGAGTTGCAGGCTGGATTAAGAAACAAAACCCAGCATTTTGCTGTCTCCAAGAAACACATTTAGCTACAAAAGATAAAAATAGACTCAAAGTTAAAGGATGGAAAACAATCCTACAAGCAAATGGCCCAAAAAAGAAAGCAGGAACAGCAATACTTATATCAGATAAAACAGACTTCAAACACAAAAAGGCAAAAAGAGACACCAACAGTCACTACATTATGATCAAGGGGATATTACTTCAAGAAGATATAACACTCATTAACATATACTCACCAAATGAAGGAGCACCAAAATATAAGACAACACTATCATCTTTGAAAACAGACATCAGAGAAAACACATATGTAGTAGGAGACTTCAACACACCACTATCAACAATGGATAGATCAACAAGACAAAATATAAGTAAAGACACAAATGCTCTAAATAAAGATCTAGAGCGCTTGGGCTTAACAGACATCTATAGAACACTAAACCCAAAAAAATCTGAGTACACATTTTTCTCAAGTGTACACGGATCATTGTCCAGGATCGATCACATACTGGGACACGAGACAAACATCAACAGATACACCAAGATCAAAATCATACCAACAATCTTCTCTGACCATGAAGGCATCAAACTAGAAATACACCATAAAAGAAGGCAAGGAACTCTCCTACCTTATGGAGATTGAAACCCATACTACTGGAAGACCACTGGACTAATGAGGAGATCAAAGAAGAAATTAAAAATTCTTTGAATTGAATGACAAGGAGGACACCATATTCCTAAATGTATGGGATGCAGCAAAAGCAGTAATGAGAGGAAAATATTAGAAATAGAGGCTCATATCAAGAAAGAAGAAATAAGTCAAAGAAACGACCTAATCTCAAAGCTCAAAGAACTAGAAAAAGAAGAACAACAACAAAAAAAGCCTAACACCAGTAGAAGAAAATAAATAATAGAAACCAAAGCAGAAATAAATGAAATCTAAACTAAAAAAACAATCCAAAAGATCAATGAAACCAAAAGCTGGTTCTTTGAAAAAATGAATAAAATAGACACACCCCTAGCCAGGCTTACAAAGGAAAAAGAGGAGAAAGCACAAATAAACAGGATCATAAATGAAAGAGGACAAATCACAACAGACACAGCAGAAACCAAAAGAATAATCAGAGACTACTATGAACAGTTATATGGAAACAAGTTCAACAATCTAGAAGAGATGGGCAAATACCTACAATACTACAATCACCCAAAGCTAGATAAAGAAGAAATAGAACACCTAAACAGACCAATGACATGCAGCAAAATTGAAATGGTAATCAAAAACCTCCCCCCAAACAAAAGCCCAGGACCTGATGGATTTACAAATGAATTCTACCAAACATTCAGAGATGAATTAGTGTCTATCCTTCACAAACTCTTCCAAAAAATTGAGATGGAAGGGACAATACCAAACACGTTCTATGAAGCCAACATTACACTAATACCAAAACCGAACAAGGACAACACAAAAAAGAAAACTACAGGCCAATATCCCTAATGAACACTGATGTAAAAATCCTCAATAAAATTTTAGCTATCAGAATCCAACAATGTATCCATAAGATAATTCACCACGACCAAGTAGGATTCATTCCAGGGACACAAGGATGGTTTAACATCCGAAAATCAATCAGCGTCATCCAACACATCAACAAAAAGAAATATAAAAACCATATGATAATATCAGGGCCTCCCTGGTGGCACAGCGGTTGAGTGCTGGGTTGCGAAGCTGCCCGCAGCCTCTGCGATGCCGGTTTGATCCCCGGCTGCTCCCCGGCTACCGGAGGAGGGTCCCACATGTCACGCAGACCTCTCCTGCAGCCCGCTGCTCCCCTCAGCAGTGTACTTCGGTCTTTCTACCTGCTCTGCTCCCCGCTCTGGCTCTGGTGAATTCTCTCACCCTCCCGCATTTCTGACTGTACCTAGTGAATATATAAACAAACAAATAAATAAAACATGCCTCTATTGAAAAAACAAACAAATATGTGATAATATCAATAGATGCTGAGAAAGCTTTCAACAAAGTACAACATCCATTCATGATAAAAGCCCTTGAAATTCTTGGGATACAAGGAACATACCTCAACATCATAAAGGCCATCTATGACAAGCCAACAGCCAGTATCATTCTCAATGGTGAAAAGCTGAAAGCATTTCCATTAAGAACTGGAACAAGACAAGGATGTCCACTCTCACCACTGCTTTTCAACATAATACTGGAAGTCCTAGCCAGAGCAATAAGACAAGAGAAAGACATACAAGGAATCCAAATTGGAAAAGAAGAAGTTAAATTATCACTATTTGCAGATGATATGATAATATACATAGAGAACCCCAAAAACTCCACAGAAAAACTAATTCAACTCATCAATCAGTTCAGTAAAGTGGCAGGATACAAAATCAACATGCAAAAGTCAGTGGCCTTCCTGTACAGAAACAATAAATCTTAAGAAGAAGAAATAAAAAAAATCCCTTTTATTATCAAAACAAATAAAATCAAATACTTGGGAACAAATCTAACAAACGAGGTAAAGGACCTATACAAAGAAAACTATAAAACACTGTTTAAAGAAATAGAAGATGACACAAAGAAATGGAAATGCATCCTCTGCTCATGGATTGGAAGAATTAACATCATCAAAATGGCCATCTTACCAAAAGCAATATACAGATTCAATGCTATTCCAGTAAAATTTTCAATGTGATTCTTCAAAGAAATAGAACAAATTTTTGATTAAATTAATATGGAATCAACAAAAACCCTGAATAGCCAAAGCTCTTCTGAAAAAAAAAAAAGAAGGGAATGGAGGCATCACACTCCCAGACTTCAAACTATACTACAAAGCCATAATCATCAAAACTGCATGGTATTGGAACAAGAACAGATACACAGACCAATGGAATGGAATAGAAATTCCAGAAATAAACTCACAGATTTATGGCCAACTAATCTTTGACAAAGTAGCAAAGAATATGCACTGGAGCAAAGAAAGTTTGTTCAGTAAATGGTGCTGGGAAATATGGGTAGCTACATGCAAAAGAATGAAGCTTGACCACTACCTCACACCATGTACAAAAACCAACTCAAAATGGGTTAAAGAACTAGAAATAAGACCTGAAACCATAAAATACATAGAAGAAAATATAGGCGAAACACTACATCACATGAACCTCAAAGACGTCTTTACAGACACATCACACAAAGCAGTGCTAGTGAAGGCAAAGATAAACAGCTGGGACTACATCAAATTAAAGAGCTTCTGCACAGCAAAAGACACAATAACCAAAACAAAGAGAAACCCCACCGACAGGGAGAACATTTTTGCATACAACACTAACAATAAAGAACTGATCACAAAAATCTACAAAGAGATGATGAGACGCAGCAAAAACAAAGAAAATAATCCTGTCAAAAAATGGGTAGAAGAGCAAAAAAGAAGCTTCTCTGAAGAAGAAATGCAAATGGCCAACAGGCATATGAAAAAATGTTCAACATCACTTGTAATCAGGGAAATGCAAATCAAAACTACCATGAGATACCATCTCACAGCAGTGAGAATAGCACATATTAAAAAAAACTAGCAACAACACATGTTGGCGAGGTTTTGGAGAAAAAGGAACTCTCCTTCACTGCTGGTGGGAGTGCAAACTGGTCCAACCACTATGGAGAGCTGTGTGGAGATTTCTGGACCTGCTAAACATAGAGCTTACATATGATCCAGCAATCCCACTCCTAGGTATTTACCCAAAGGACACAGAAACAGTAATTCCAAAGGGCACTTGCACTCCTATGTTTATAGCAGCACTGTTTACAATAGCTAAGCTTTGGAAACAATCCCAATGCCCAAAAATAGATGACTGGATCAAGAAGATGTGGTACATATACACCATGGAATATTACTCAGCATTCAAAAAAGATAAACACATGCAATTTGCAGCAACATGGATGGCGCTGGAAGGGATCATGCTCAGTGAAATAAGCCAGAAAGGAACAGAAAAATACCGGATGGTCTCACTCATAGCAGGAATTTAGAAACCTAAATAAGAGACCAGGAAAAAGACTAATCAATACACAGTAAAAATCGAAATCAACAAGCAACTATAAACCAGACACACACTACGGGGAGCGGAGGGGCGAGGAAAGGAAGGACTACAGTGAAAGTAAGGGGGGGTGCAATTGTATGGGGAATATAATCAAAATGAAAATGCACATGTTGTGCTAAGATGAAAATAGATGTAAGAATTGTATAAAATAAAATATTTAAATAAAAAATATATATAAAACAGTAGTGAAATCCTAGTGCCTGTATGTGGTGCGTGAGCTGTCACAAGAAGGACCCAAAATCACATGTAAAATGAGACCAAGCTGTGATCACTCTTCCAAAGGGGAAGGTTGTTTAACAAAGAAACTACCATGCACTCCCACTCGATAATGGAAAAACAGCCAATTACACAGACCACACACGAACATTCTAAGGACAGGCCCGGGATGGACAAAGTGTACCTGGGTTACACGGGCAGGATGACAGAGGAGAAAGAAGAGGGGAACTGGGGGTCACAACTGCTAGGTCACTGGAGTCTGATATCTCCTCAGGCTTTGCTCAGCCTGGGCCCAGTCTCCTGGAAGGACCCTGCAGTGCTAACCAGCCAAGAAGACCACAAGGGAGGACTAGAGCTGCGTGGGGTCAAACCCAGGAGGTTATTGTGAATACAGATCTTGGAGGCCAGCCTGCCTTTCTGACATGACAAGCATGTGGAAGAAGCTTAGGGCTCACACCATTTTTCCTCAGGCACCTGTTCTACCCCAAGGCTGTTCCCCAACTTAGTGTGGAGTCCCACAGAAGGGTAATTTTCTATAATAGCCAAACCTTCCCAACACACAAGGTCCCAGAAGGTAGTAGTGTAACAGGGTGGTCCCCAGGAAAGGGGGAGGTTCCCTGCCCCACCCAAGGGAGGGTGGAGCTGAGCAGAAAGAGGAGAAGCTGCAGAAGAGACTGAGGAAGGAAGGAAGCAGGATGGAGCCAGAAGGAGACCTGGAGGAGGCGCATGGAGCCTAGAGACACGTGAAGAAACTGTGCCTGTCTTTTGGTCATGGACTGGGTGACACAGATGTGGGTGAGACCTGTGGGGAGGTGACCATGGCAGCTTTTATCTTGATGTTGATTTTGCTCTTTTCCTTCCGGGCTAGTCCGGTTGTTTGTGACCCTTTTCTGTGGGTCCCCACTGAAAGATGCTTTAGACTTGTGGCAGGCTTTGGGGCCTTGCTCTAGGCCGATCCCATATGGATGGACTTTTACCCACGAGGGTGAAAGGTCCATGCAGGAAGCCAGAATGCAGGAGCCAACCAGGAAGCCCACCTGGGGGGCAGGAATGAGAATACCTGCCTGGAGGACTCAGACAATGAGCCTCCCCCCTCCCACTATGAGTCTCATCTCAGACAAAGAACCTCTACCTGCCCTACAAACTTTTCCCTCCTTACGAGCCCAACTACCCACCTGACCTCTCCTCACCCTATAAAACCCTGCTTCCCCCTAACAACGTGCGCGGCTTCACTGACCCCCACCTTGGGTCTGTGAGGTCCGCCCGGGGCGCAATAAACTTTCCCTCCCTTTGAGAAATGTAGCCTGGCTCTCCTTTTCTTTACCGCGCCGAACCTTTCAGAGGGGACGGGTAACTTTGGGTGCTTCATTTAGAAACTAGACTCTTTGCCTTACCTGTATTGTTTCCTAGTTTTATTAAAGTTCCTTCCCATTAAAGTCTCCTATGTTTTGTGTTGATGCGGCGGATGGCAGAACCCATTTAGAATAGGCAGGTTTGCGGGGTTTGGGCTGCCCCTCTCCCTGCCCTATAACAGATTTGGTGACCACGAAGATTTAGGACAGAGACATCCGTGGATAGTCAGCCCCATGGGGAAATTGGGCTTCCCTATGGCACTGGCTACCATAAGCGCAAATGTGATTTTTGGTTTCTCCAGTGTGTTTGTTTCATATGTCAATTTGCTGTTGAAAAACTGGCTTGGGCTTTGTGAAAATTCTGTGTGTTTGTGTGTAATTTGTTTGTAGTGACTTGCTAAGAGATTTTAATTTGTGGAAATTGTTCTGTGCCAGTTTTACTCAAAAGATTAGGCAGTACATTGGACCATGTGGCCAGATCAAAGATGGTGTCTGAGGCCATTTGGCGGGCTCTTGTAAAATTCAGAGGTTCTTGTTGGTAGGACTTTGGAACTTTTTTTTTCTTTCTTTTTGTAATCTCGCTGTCTCATTAACATTTCTAAAGGCAATAATGGTTCTTCAGTGGTATGTTGCTTTTTCTTTGGCTACTTCCTGCTCTCTGCCTGATGGATTTTGCAAGCCATTTGTGGAGCAGTGGTTTTTAAATTAGCAAATGTATGCCTGGGTGTTAAGGAAAGAGTAGACTTAAGCAGTAACTGGTAATTGCTGGTAGCCTTGATGGATTCTTGGAGATAACTTGAATTTTTGCAAAGTCTGGATCAGAAAAATTAACAAGATTTTGTCTGAGTCTAAAAGGATTTGCTACTGTGAATTTTGTCTACACAATTTGTTTTGAGCATGTTTGCCATTTTGAATCCTGAATTTGTTCAATTGCTGGTGTAAGACAAGATTCTAAGTTTCTGCTTCCTACTGAGGAAGGTCTGTTATGTAAAGCACTCTTTAGGGTACATCATGTAACTGTTATAGGACAGGGAGAGGGGCAGCCCAAACCCCGCAAACCTGCCTATTCTAAATGGGTTCTGCCATCCACCGCATCAACACAAAACATAGGAGACTTTAAGGGGAAGGAACTTTAATAGAACTAGGAAACAATGCAGGAAAGGCAAATAATCTAGTTTCTAAATCAAGCACCCAAAGTTACCCGTCCCCTCGTGGGTAAAAGTCCATCCAAATGGGATTGGCCCAGAGCAAGGCCCCAAAGCCTGCTACAAGTCTAAAGCATCTTCCAGTGGGGACCCACAGAAAAGGGTCACAAACAACCGGACAAGCCCGGAAGGAAAAGAGCAAAATCAACATCAAGATAAAAGCTGCCATTGTCACCTCCCCACATCTGTGTCACGCAGTCCACGACCAAAACACAAGCGCAGTTTCTTCACATGTCTCTAGGCTCCATGCGCCTCCTCCAGGTCTCCTGGCTCCATCCTGCTTCTTTACTCAGTCTCTTCTGCAGCTTCTCCTCTTCCTGCTCAGCTCCACCCTCCCTTGGGTGGGGCAGGGAACCTCCCCCTTTCCTGGGGACCACCCTGTTGCATAACTATACCAGGTTTTCATACCTGTGTTGTTGTTGTCCCTCCCTAGTGTGGGGGAGGTGTAATCTGTGCTTAGATGTTTAATCTTCTCTTTCAGCTTCTGTCCCAGAGTGGCTAACAGAAGTAAGGAGATGACTCCTTTTAATTGAAAGTTAATTACTGATATTTTGATTTTGCTTTTTCAGGTTCTATTCCAGGAAACCCAAGGAGTGCCTGCTTGGTGGCTAACAAGAGATGACTCCTTTTGCTTAAAAGTTAACTTTTATTCTTTCAGTTGCTGTACAGAATACCCCAGGATTGACTTCTAATAAAAAGTCTTCAACACTTAAAACCCTAAGGTGATAAACAAGGTCATGTAACTCTTGTGATTAATAAAACTTTTCCTTCCTATTTCCAAAGTCTTAGGTTTGTAGGATGACAACTGGAAATTTTTCTGCCAGCAACACTCCACATTTTTTTTTGGACTTTGACATTTTTTTTCTGAGCCTATGGAGTAAAACTACAGTTACATAACATTCTACGTGGCATAACTAAAAAAAACTGTCTTTGTCTATATGTTGTATGTCTGTATGTCCTTGTGTCTGTCTTGGCCTAGAGAGGTTGAAAAATTGGTATACGTGGTGCCCATAGACGTTGAAAAAAAAAAGAGTCTCCATTTATGAGAAAAACTAAAGGTTATGGTTTGATTGTCAACATTGTGCTACTGAACTAAGCCGGTGCCTTCATAGACATTGAATATTGTTGTTTCTGTTAATTTTCTGATATTTATGGCAAAGCTTCCCAGAAATCAAAATTCAAGTACAAATTTGGTAGCCTGTCATTTGACTGATGCAAGGAAATTTTGTGGAACCTCAGTAGAGCTCCTGAGACACTCCACAAAGTTTTTCCCTTTCCTGCTGGGAAGGCATTAGATGAATTTGTTCTATTTGGCTTTTACCTAATGAAGTAAAACTGGAAGGGAAGCATTGTCACTTGGGAAAATGGTATAACTTTGGTATGTACAAAATGTTAACAGTAGTTTTCTAAAATGTGTATATATATAAAAAAAAAAAAAAAAAACCTCAGTATCTGGTATGTATGTAACTTGTCAATGGTGATTGTCACCTTGTAATATTGTGTAATTCAATTGTTTCATATCTACATAAATTGTTTCTGGAAATATAGGGAGAAAAGGTCTCAACAGATTCCTATTGATGGAACCGTTGAGAGTAAAAAACTTTCCTACAAAGGACTGAATAGACCTGGAAATACACCTGACATTTACTAAGTTTTTCTTTGACATAATACTGGTAATTTTTTTATGCATTCTGTCCTGAATCCACAAAGTTTTTGTTTTGTTTTGTTTTGTTTTGTTTTGAGTAACCAGGATCTGCAGAAAGGTTGCAATTTTTTTTCCAGCAAAGCTAACTTGTCACATTTTCTCTCCTCTTGATACCAACATGGCATACAAATAGTGGTAGTAATTTTGCTACTTATCTTAGAGTCTGTTTTTGCATAACTTACATAGGGATTTTGTCTGTTTTAACAAAAAATTGGACGTGAGTTTGATTGTGTGGCTTTGAGTGGAGTTCATCCAAAAAGTTGAAAAAGAACTGAACCAAGAAGAGGAGAACCTGTTTGCCTTGTTTGTAGGGTTCCAGAGACCTCCAAAGAAGGTGAGGAAGCTTGCCTCCATTGGCAGGACTGGACAACCCGGCCAACGAAAATGCCCTGGTACCCTTGAGAAGAGGAAAGCCCAGGTGGAGTCTGGTGAGACCAACTTTATACCTGAAACATACATCGACTGGATGCCAATGGTTCGCTCTGATCCTATATGGAGTATTTCAACAAAGCCAGCTAAAAATTGCTGTTAGTTATTTCTGCCCTGTGATTTTATGCAAAAATAGGCAATATGGTTTAAAAGTAGATTTAGTTTGCAAACTTTTGCTATGCTGTTAAAAAGTTTGGGATCAAGGTTGAGCGAATTCGTTTTTGCATAAGTTAAACCATTTTAACATTTTTTCCCTGTGATTTTAATATATTTGCTATCTTGTTTTAGCCAATGCTCCAATTTTTTTTTTTTCTTTTGGCTTGGATAATGGACTATTTTTAAGTAATGAAACTCATACTGGACATTCATGGACAATGCTGCTGAGTAATTGTTGCTTCTCTTACACACATTGTAACCCTGAAAAAAAGACTGTCTCCTAAAATTACACCATGAGATCTGTGCCACCATAGATATGGTGGAATAAAAATTAAAAGGGGGGAATGCAACAGGGTGGTCCCCAGGAAAGGGGGAGGTTCCCCGCCCCACCCAAGAGAGGGTGGAGCTGAGCAGGGAGAGGAGAAGCTGTGGAAGAGACTGAGGAAGGAAGGAGCAGGATGGAGCCAGGAGACCTGGAGGAGGTGCATGGAGCCTAGAGACACGTGAAGAAACTGAGCTTGTCTTTTGGTCATGGACTGGGTGACACAGATGTGGGTGAGACCCGTGGGGAGGTGACAATGGCAGCTTTTATCTTGATGTTGATTTTGCTCTTTTCCTTCCGGGCTTGTCTGGTTGTTTCTGACCCTTTCCTGTGGGTCCCCGCTGGAAGATGCTTTAGACTTGTGGCAGGCTTTGGGGCCTTGCTCTGCGCCATTCCCATATGGATGGACTTTTACCCACGAGGGGACGGGTAACTTTGGGTGCTTCATTTAGAAACTAGACACTGCCTCACCTATTGTTTCCTAGTTGTATTAAAGTTCCTTCCCATTAAAGTCTCATATGTTTTGTGTTGATGCGGCGGATGGCAGAACCCATTTAGAATAGGCAGGTTTGTGGGGATTGGGCTGCCCCTCTCCCTGTCCTATAACATTTTCAGGCCTGATATGTGAGAAAAAATGGAGTCTCTGCCCTGTGTGTGTAGCCTTTGGAACTGCCATTGTCACTAGTAGATTCCTAATAGGAAGGCCCTGAAGGCCTGCAAAAAGGGAAAAATGAAGACCTGGGGCAGGAGGGTGAATAAAGTACTCTGAGGTTGGGAATTCTAGCCCATCATCATGGTCTTCGTTATTTAGAGAAGATCACTTACCCTCTCCCTGTTTCATCGTTTAGTCGTCAGGAAAAGAGGCTGCAGTGGGTTATTCCGAGTGTCTGGTGAGGACCCCATGTCACACTCACCCAGGGCCTGGTCTCCATCAAGGTCAGAAACAGTCATGCTGGTGACTGTCAGCACATGCAGGATGACATTCATCCTGGGCACCAGGGGGCGCTGTGGTCCTGATTTGGACAGCGAATTAGTCCAAGACACTGGGCTGTGCTCAAGTGTACCGGGCATGACTAATTCTCCCTTTGAAGACACTCAGCTGTAAAAATCAACTTCCAAACTGAAACCCACACCTGCCATTCTTCTAAATTCAGGAAATCACCAGCTTGAGGCCCTTAGGCTCAGGGCTCAGACAAGACTGAGACACACACCCCAGGGACTGGAGAAGATTTGCATTGGCTGCTCTGCCTCCTGGAGCTACAGGCAGGGAGGAAAAGACAGGAGCCTGGAGAGGCCAGTGCAGCTGGGCAGCCTCAGGGCAGAGGTTTCCAGAAGCTCTTGCTGAATTTGCCACAATGCTGGTTATTGGAACTACATCACAAAAAAAGTGATATAAGCCAAAAAAGTTAAACTTACTTATGTCACAAGTGCGCAACTCAGACCAAGTTTCTCAGAGAGATAGATTATAGTCCTTATTTTATTTCATAAAAACACACCTTGTGCAGATGATGTTATACAAGAGTGTGAAGACTCCCTCCAGCTGTGATCTTGGGTGAAGGTCAAGGGGACAGATTCCTGTAGCTCCAGGAAATGCCTCTTCAGAGTCCTGAGTGGGGCTGCGTCTCTGGCTGAGGCTGCTCAGCAGGTGAGTCACTGCCTTAGAAAGGTCACCTCAGGACCCCCGGATAATGTACAAATGTCAACGGTGCACATTTTCACAATGAAAAACCAGAGATTTCCTCCTCATACTCTACTGACAAGCTCCAAGAGGACATGTAAGTTGTGGGAAGAGATCACAGGGGGTTGGTGGACTCAACCGCGACTCAAAGAGGATCCACACTGATCACAGATTATTATAGTTTCATCTTCTTACCAGCTATTGGAACAAGAGCAGGGGATTGAGGAGATTTTCTGCGTTGCATCACTGGACCTGGCAATTTCCTGTGCAGGAAATTTCCAGGACAAAGGTCATAGAAAAACCATTCCAGTGACATCGGTCTGGACGACTTTTTCCTGGGGTTTCTAATCAGCCCCAGAGAGCACTGGGAACAATCCCCATGCACCTAAGCTTCCCTGGTGCAGAGCAGTAGCGCCCCCCTCAGGCTGCTGGGAGAACTTTCAGGGAGAACCTGTGTCCACTAGAGGACCCCAGACTTGGCTACTTGCCCCCATTTTCCCTTCCCCAACCCTGCCTGATTTTGCTACACACAGAAGAGGGTGTCATTTTTGACCTTAGACAGCCCAGGTCTAGCTCTCTCCAATTCCCCAAAGGTGTCCTCGAGAATGTCATTCACCTTCTCTAATTCTTTTCCCATCCCTGTCAAATGTCCTACAGTGTCAGCTAGAGTGGCCAGCAGTCACCTGTGGGACCCAAGTGAGATGAGCCAGGAACAGAGGCACAGGCAGCACCTTAGCCCCCAGGCAGCACCTTAGCCCCCAGCTAGATTCCTGGAGGGTGAAGGTGCAGGTAGGGGAATAGAAACCATTACTTTGTCTTCAGACCCCAGGTTATCTGGGAGAGGCCCAGGTCTGAATTTATGGGTCACATCTGCCCCAACCCTGCCTAGACGCAGAGGCCCCCTATACCACTGTGCTGGTGCCAGAGATCCTGATGATTACCTGGAAAGTCCACCCAGTCTGCTGATATCACTTGATCCTTCCTCCAGGTTCTTAGGAGAAAGTGTCACAGAGGAAGTGAACTATCATTGAGTCACAGACTCCTGACATCATCACTGTCTTTTACATCAGACAAACCAGAACTTTCCCTGCTACAAACAAATGGACTCACGGGCTTTCTATACAAGTCAACAGTATGACACAGGCTTTTGTAGAAAAAAAGAATTTATTGTGATTTGACAGGGAGCTACATCAGTCCAGAAATTTTCTTCATCTGAACATAATGTCATTGACTAGAACTGATATTTTCGTGTTTTGGGACAAAGGTAGACTTCTTGGGTTTTATGTATTTATTTATGCTCACGAGAGCTGGGTGTAGGCAAGAGGTGCAGGGGTGTGAGAGGGGTCATCAGAGACACAGCGTGGAGCAGAACAGGCAGATCTACTGAAATACACTGGAGGGGAGAAGGGCACAAGACTGGAGAGGTCTGCTGAGTCAGGTGGGTAGCTCCCTGGCCAGGGATCGAACTCATGCTGTGATGGCTGCAGATTGCTTCATAGTACTGAAACCTAATCCCTTGTGCCACCAAGGAGGACCCCTCATGGTCTTTCTATTCTGGCACTGGCAACAGAGTCCAGCTTAGAGATGAAGAATGACACACGGGGAGGATGTGGGGAGGACTGTCACCGCATCTGCAACCACATGTTCTACTGGCCTCTCTCTGGGCAGGCCCTGCCACAACGGAGCTCAGCTGAAGTGTGCCCCACCCAAAGTATGGAAAACCTCTAGGAACACAGAGGGTACGTGCTCATGCCATATGCCCAGGACAGAATGTATGCAAGAGCAAAGTGGCTGTCATGGGCATTACTAGGGAAATGTTCCTCTGTCTCTGCCTTGGGTGCATCATCACCATGGCCCCATGATAGCACTGCACACAGCAGGCACCTTCCTCCAAGTCTCCCCACACCAAAACGTCATAGTAATCCTGTGACCATTTACAACCTCATGGGTATGCGCTGGGTGACTCAGGTGGGCACAGCCTCTTCCTCTATCAAATGGCGCTGTTCATGTTTGTTTTCAGCTGTGACCCTCTGAAGACCCTATGCCTAGTCTTGAAGAAAACAGGAGCCAAATAGAGAGGGTAATTCACCTGTGGGCCAGCACTTCATAGCTCAGAGAATCGCCTACTGAATCAGCTTCTGAATCCCAACCTGAACAAATGAAGCCTCTGTGCCTGCTGCACACAGTTTAGGCAGCCACCAGGGGGCAGCAGAGAGCCACCGCAGCAGGATTAAAGCCTCCCTGTAGCTTGTGACATGGGAGCATCAGTCATCAGGAGCTAATGCCTGAGTGAACAGGGGTCATTTTTCTACAGTGTCACTCTTTTTTTTTTTTTAAGATTCATTTATTCATGCATACAAGAACCGGGTAAGGCCAGATACACTAGAGGGTGAGAGGATTCACAAGAAACAGAGTGGGAATTGAACAGGCACACTGATGAAATACACTGCTGAGTGGAGCAGCAGGTGAGACAGGAGAGTCTGCTGCGCCATGTGGGATTCTTGCTGGCTGGCTGGGATCAAACTTGCGCTGCAGAGGCTGCGGAAATCTTCACAGTGCAGCACTCAACACCTGCACGACCATGTGAGGCCCTATAGTGTCACTCTGATAATCATGTTCTCATTACAAACTCCGTGGCCTCCAGTCTGAGGCTTGTAGAAATTGGCTTGTTTCTCTGGCACTTATTCTGATATTTCCATTCCTTCACACACAGCCCAGTCCTGCTAAAGTGTCCTCACTGTCCAGACCCTAGATGAGTGCCTGGACACAGCAGGTGTCTGATAAACTTATGTTGACTTGATTACAAAAGAAGACAGCTTGTTACTTAATACCTTACCTCATCAACAAAACACAATTAGAGTGAACTCATAGGGGCGCTGCTCTTAGAGTCCTTTCCAAGCCTCACTCTCACACAGCATTTATGGACCCAGTGATGTCTGTGACATGAGTGCACATGTAGGATACTGAGGCACAGCCCCTGTACCTGTCCCAGTCGCTCAAACCAGAACAAATAACAGGCCTCAAAAATTTCTGCGTAAGCAAGTGAGAGATTTTATGCAGGATCTGCTGCTCAGAAGCTGTGAGGACAGGGGGAGGATTTCGACCTATCTCAGCCTGGGAATGTCACCTTTAGAACAGGATCAGAACACACAGACTTCCACGGAATCTGCTATAGAAGGGCCTGTCCAGAGAGAGACAAGGACAGAGTCTAGGGGAAGAGATTCAAGCAGACCATGAGACCAGAAGAGAAGGAGGGCCCCTAAGCTGAATGTGGGGACTCTAGAAAATACCCCTCCCCTCTCTGTGTCTGGGGCTGACACCACAAATCTCCCCAAGCAGCATCCTGGCCCTGGCTGATTTGCATAGCCAGCAGCTCTCACCAACAAGGGGATAAGACAGGCCTGGGGGTTTTCCTGCCCAGCCTCAGCCTCAGGGAGCAGATTGAGGGATATCACCATGGCCTGGACCCCTCTCCTCCTGGGCCTCTTGGCTTACTGCACAGGTGCTGAGCCAGACTCACAGCACCCCAGGCTCAGGGCTCTAGAACAAGACTGGTTCTAACTCTGAGCTCAGCAGGGGCTGCCTGTTGGGCAGGATGCTCTTGATCTGCTTAGGTTGGGGGGCTAGTTTGGGTAGACCCCTACTATACTCATTTATTGGTGTGAGCCTATGGGCCTGTGCCTGCCAAGAGAAGAGGAGGGTGTGGAGTTCATTCATTTGCCCAAAATGCCATACATCGGCCAGGCTTATGGGCGGCTGCGGATGACAACTAGGGAAGGGGCATCCATAGCAGCCATCGGGTCTTGGCCAGGCCAGGCTTGGGGAGGTGCTCAGGGAATGGGTCCTGCACATTAACCCCCCTCTCCTTTTCTTCCTGCAGGCTCTGTGGTCTCCTATGAGCTGACTCAGCCTTCCTCAGTGTCGGTGTCTCTGGGAGAGACGGCCAGGTTGACATGTCAGGGAGACAATATTGGTGGTAAATATGTTCAATGGTACCAGCAGAAGCCCAGCCAGGCCCCTGTGCAGGTCATATATATGAATAACCAGCGGCCCTCAGGGATCCCTGATCGGTTCTCAGGCTCCAAATCTGGGAACATGGCCACCCTGACCATCAGCGGGACCCAGGCCCAGGACGAGGCTGACTATTACTGTCAGGTGTGGGACAGCAGCAATAAACATCCACATTGACTCAGGGCCATGGGGAAGTGAGACACAAACCTCTCCCTGTCAACATCACAGTCTCCTCTAGCCCCCTGTGGATGGAGAAATTGCCATGAGCAGCTCACACCTGGGTCCCAT
>NW_028167792.1:0-33307 GCF_964194135.1 Talpa europaea
TTGTTCTTCTAGCTCCTCTTGTTCTTCTTGTAATTCTACATCTCCTTCTTCTTCTTCATCTTTCTGTTTCTTCTGCATTGTTTGTTGTTTCAATTTCTTGCTCTTATTCTGATTCTTCTGCTTCTCCGCAGCTTAATTTTCTGTTATTTCTGCTTTTTCGGCTATTTCTTTGGTTATTTCTGCTTTTTACTCTTATTCTTCTGTTTCTTCTGCTTGTTCTTCTTGGTCTCCTAGTTCTTGTTCCTCTCGTATTTCTACATCTCCTTTTTTCTTCTTTTTCAACTTCTTCTGTTTCTAATGCATTTTCTGCTTTTTCAATTACTTCTTCTGCTTCAGCTTTTTCTTCACCTTATTCTTCTCTTATTTCTGTTATTTCGGCTTATTCTCCTGTTATTTCTGCTTTTCGCTTATTCTTTTGTTATTTCTGCTTTTTCCTCTTATTCCCATGTTTCTTCTTCTTGTTCTTCTTGTTCTTCTACTTCTTCTAGTAGTTCTACATATCCTTCTCCTTCTTCTTCTTCTTCATCTTATTCTGTTTCTAATGCATTTTCTGCTTTTCAATTACTGCTTCTTCTGCTTCTTCTTCAGCTTATTCTTCTGTTATTTCTGCTTTTTCTTCTGTTATTGCTGCTTTTTCGGCTCATTCTTCTGTTATTTTTGCTCTTTCCTCTGATTCTTCGTTTCTTCCTCTTGTTCTTACAGTTTCTCTTGTTCTTCTTTCACTTCTATATCTCCTTCGTCTTCATCTTCTTCGGTTTCCTCTGCATTTTTTTGCTTTTTCAATTACTTCTCCTGCTTCCTCTGCTTCATATTCAGCTTATTCTATTATTTCTGCTTTTTCGGCTTATTCTTGTTATTTCTGCTTTTTCGGCTTACTCATCTGTTATTTCTGATTTATCCTCTTATTCCCCTGTTTCTTCTTCTTGTTCGTCTTGTTCTTCTAGCTCCTCTTGTTCTTGTAATTTTACATCTCCTTCTTCTTCATCATCTTTCTGTTTCTTCTGCATTGTTTGTTGTTTCAATTTCTTGCTCTTATTCTGATTCTTCTGCTTCTCCGCAGCTTAATTTTCTGTTATTTCTGCTTTTTCGGCTATTTCTTTGGTTATTTCTGCTTTTTACTCTTATTCTTCTTTTTCTTCTGCTTGTTCTTCTTGTTCTCCTAGTTCTTGTTCCTCTCGTATTTCTACATCTCCTTTTTTCTTCTTTTTCAACTTCTTCTGTTTCTAATGCATTTTCTGCTTTTTCAATTACTTCTTCTTCTGCTTCAGCTTTTTCTTCACCTTATTCTTCTCTTATTTCTGCTATTTCGGGTTATTCTCCTGTTATTTCTGCTTTTCGCTTATTCTTTTGTTATTTCTGCTTTTTCCTCTTATTCCCATGTTTCTTCTTCTTGTTCTTCTTGTTCTTCTACTTCTTCTTGTAGTTCTACATATCCTTCTTCTTCTTCTTCTTCTTCATCTTATTCTGTTTCTAATGCATTTTCTGCTTTTCAATTGTTGCTTCTTCTTCAGCTCATTCTTCTGTTATTTCTGTTTTTTCGGCTTTTTCTTCTGTTATTGCTGCTTTTTCGGCTTATTCTTCTGTTATTTTTGCTTTTTCCTCTGATTCTTCTGTTTCTTCCTCTTGTTCTTACAGTTTCTCTTGTTCTTCTTTCACTTCTATATCTCCTTCGTCTTCATCTTCTTCGGTTTCCTCTGCATTTTTTTGCTTTTTCAATTACTTCTTCTGCTTCCTCTGCTTCATATTCACCTTATTCTGTAATTTCTGCTTTTTCGGCTTATTCTTGTTATTTCTGATTTTTCGGCTTACTCATCTGTTATTTCTGATTTATCCTCTTATTCCCCTGTTTCTTCTTCTTGTTCGTCTTGTTCTTCTAGCTCCTCTTGTTCTTCTTGTAATTCTACATCTCCTTCTTCTTCTTCATCTTTCTGTTTCTTCTGCATTGTTTGTTGTTTCAATTTCTTGCTCTTATTCTGATTCTTCTGCTTCTCCGCAGCTTAATTTTCTGTTATTTCTGCTTTTTCGGCTATTTCTTTGGTTATTTCTGCTTTTTACTCTTATTCTTCTGTTTCTTCTGCTTGTTCTTCTTGGTCTCCTAGTTCTTGTTCCTCTCGTATTTCTACATCTCCTTTTTTCTTCTTTTTCAACTTCTTCTGTTTCTAATGCATTTTCTGCTTTTTCAATTACTTCTTCTGCTTCAGCTTTTTCTTCACCTTATTCTTCTCTTATTTCTGCTATTTCGGCTTATTCTCCTGTTATTTCTGCTTTTCGCTTATTCTTTTGTTATTTCTGCTTTTTCCTCTTATTCCCATGTTTCTTCTTCTTGTTCTTCTTGTTCTTCTACTTCTTCTTGTAGTTCTACATATCCTTCTTCTTCTTCTTCTTCTTCATCTTATTCTGTTTCTAATGCATTTTCTGCTTTTCAATTGTTGCTTCTTCTTCAGCTCATTCTTCTGTTATTTCTGTTTTTTCGGCTTTTTCTTCTGTTATTGCTGCTTTTTCGGCTTATTCTTCTGTTATTTTTGCTTTTTCCTCTGATTCTTCTGTTTCTTCCTCTTGTTCTTACAGTTTCTCTTGTTCTTCTTTCACTTCTATATCTCCTTCGTCTTCATCTTCTTCGGTTTCCTCTGCATTTTTTTGCTTTTTCAATTACTTCTTCTGCTTCCTCTGCTTCATATTCACCTTATTCTGTAATTTCTGCTTTTCGGCTTATTCTTGTTATTTCTGATTTTTCGGCTTACTCATCTGTTATTTCTGATTTATCCTCTTATTCCCCTGTTTCTTCTTCTTGTTCGTCTTGTTCTTCTAGCTCCTCTTGTTCTTCTTGTAATTCTACATCTCCTTCTTCTTCTTCATCTTTCTGTTTCTTCTGCATTGTTTGTTGTTTCAATTTCTTGCTCTTATTCTGATTCTTCTGCTTCTCCGCAGCTTAATTTTCTGTTATTTCTGCTTTTTCGGCTATTTCTTTGGTTATTTCTGCTTTTTACTCTTATTCTTCTGTTTCTTCTGCTTGTTCTTCTTGGTCTCCTAGTTCTTGTTCCTCTCGTATTTCTACATCTCCTTTTTTCTTCTTTTTCAACTTCTTCTGTTTCTAATGCATTTTCTGCTTTTTCAACTACTTCTTCTGCTTCAGCTTTTTCTTCACCTTATTCTTCTCTTATTTCTGTTATTTCGGCTTATTCTCCTGTTATTTCTGCTTTTCGCTTATTCTTTTGTTATTTCTGCTTTTTCCTCTTATTCCCATGTTTCTTCTTCTTGTTCTTCTTGTTCTTCTACTTCTTCTAGTAGTTCTACATATCCTTCTCCTTCTTCTTCTTCTTCATCTTATTCTGTTTCTAATGCATTTTCTGCTTTTCAATTACTGCTTCTTCTGCTTCTTCTTCAGCTTATTCTTCTGTTATTTCTGCTTTTTCTTCTGTTATTGCTGCTTTTTCGGCTCATTCTTCTGTTATTTTTGCTCTTTCCTCTGATTCTTCGTTTCTTCCTCTTGTTCTTACAGTTTCTCTTGTTCTTCTTTCACTTCTATATCTCCTTCGTCTTCATCTTCTTCGGTTTCCTCTGCATTTTTTTGCTTTTTCAATTACTTCTCCTGCTTCCTCTGCTTCATATTCAGCTTATTCTATTATTTCTTCTTTTTCGGCTTATTCTTGTTATTTCTGCTTTTTCGGCTTACTCATCTGTTATTTCTGATTTATCCTCTTATTCCCCTGTTTCTTCTTCTTGTTCGTCTTGTTCTTCTAGCTCCTCTTGTTCTTGTAATTTTACATCTCCTTCTTCTTCATCATCTTTCTGTTTCTTCTGCATTGTTTGTTGTTTCAATTTCTTGCTCTTATTCTGATTCTTCTGCTTCTCCGCAGCTTAATTTTCTGTTATTTCTGCTTTTTCGGCTATTTCTTTGGTTATTTCTGCTTTTTACTCTTATTCTTCTTTTTCTTCTGCTTGTTCTTCTTGTTCTCCTAGTTCTTGTTCCTCTCGTATTTCTACATCTCCTTTTTTCTTCTTTTTCAACTTCTTCTGTTTCTAATGCATTTTCTGCTTTTTCAATTACTTCTTCTTCTGCTTCAGCTTTTTCTTCACCTTATTCTTCTCTTATTTCTGCTATTTCGGCTTATTCTCCTGTTATTTCTGCTTTTCGCTTATTCTTTTGTTATTTCTGCTTTTTCCTCTTATTCCCATGTTTCTTCTTCTTGTTCTTCTTGTTCTTCTACTTCTTCTTGTAGTTCTACATATCCTTCTTCTTCTTCTTCTTCTTCATCTTATTCTGTTTCTAATGCATTTTCTGCTTTTCAATTGTTGCTTCTTCTTCAGCTCATTCTTCTGTTATTTCTGTTTTTTTCGGCTTTTTCTTCTGTTATTGCTGCTTTTTCGGCTTATTCTTCTGTTATTTTTGCTTTTTCCTCTGATTCTTCTGTTTCTTCCTCTTGTTCTTACAGTTTCTCTTGTTCTTCTTTCACTTCTATATCTCCTTCGTCTTCATCTTCTTCGGTTTCCTCTGCATTTTTTTGCTTTTTCAATTACTTCTTCTGCTTCCTCTGCTTCATATTCACCTTATTCTGTAATTTCTGCTTTTTCGGCTTATTCTTGTTATTTCTGATTTTTCGGCTTACTCATCTGTTATTTCTGATTTATCCTCTTATTCCCCTGTTTCTTCTTCTTGTTCGTCTTGTTCTTCTAGCTCCTCTTGTTCTTCTTGTAATTCTACATCTCCTTCTTCTTCTTCATCTTTCTGTTTCTTCTGCATTGTTTGTTGTTTCAATTTCTTGCTCTTATTCTGATTCTTCTGCTTCTCCGCAGCTTAATTTTCTGTTATTTCTGCTTTTTCGGCTATTTCTTTGGTTATTTCTGCTTTTTACTCTTATTCTTCTGTTTCTTCTGCTTGTTCTTCTTGGTCTCCTAGTTCTTGTTCCTCTCGTATTTCTACATCTCCTTTTTTCTTCTTTTTCAACTTCTTCTGTTTCTAATGCATTTTCTGCTTTTTCAATTACTTCTTCTGCTTCAGCTTTTTCTTCACCTTATTCTTCTCTTATTTCTGCTATTTCGGCTTATTCTCCTGTTATTTCTGCTTTTCGCTTATTCTTTTGTTATTTCTGCTTTTTCCTCTTATTCCCATGTTTCTTCTTCTTGTTCTTCTTGTTCTTCTACTTCTTCTTGTAGTTCTACATATCCTTCTTCTTCTTCTTCTTCTTCATCTTATTCTGTTTCTAATGCATTTTCTGCTTTTCAATTGTTGCTTCTTCTTCAGCTCATTCTTCTGTTATTTCTGCTTTTTCGGCTTTTTCTTCTGTTATTGCTGCTTTTTCGGCTTATTCTTCTGTTATTTTTGCTTTTTCCTCTGATTCTTCTGTTTCTTCCTCTTGTTCTTACAGTTTCTCTTGTTCTTCTTTCACTTCTATATCTCCTTCATCTTCATCTTCTTCGGTTTCCTCTGCATTTTTTTGCTTTTTCAATTACTTCTCCTGCTTCCTCTGCTTCATATTCAGCTTATTCTATTATTTCTGCTTTTTCGGCTTATTCTTGTTATTTCTGCTTTTTCGGCTTACTCATCTGTTATTTCTGATTTATCCTCTTATTCCCCTGTCTCTTCTTCTTGTTCGTCTTGTTCTTCTAGCTCCTCTTGTTCTTCTTGTAATTCTACATCTCCTTCTTCTTCTTCATCTTTCTGTTTCTTCTGCATTGTTTGTTGTTTCAATTTCTTGCTCTTATTCTGATTCTTCTGCTTCTCCGCAGCTTAATTTTCTGTTATTTCTGCTTTTTCGGCTATTTCTTTGGTTATTTCTGCTTTTTACTCTTATTCTTCTGTTTCTTCTGCTTGTTCTTCTTGTTCTCCTAGTTCTTGTTCCTCTCGTATTTCTACATCTCCTTTTTTCTTCTTTTTCAACTTCTTCTGTTTCTAATGCATTTTCTGCTTTTTCAATTACTTCTTCTTCTGCTTCAGCTTTTTCTTCACCTTATTCTTCTCTTATTTCTGCTATTTCGGCTTATTCTCCTGTTATTTCTGCTTTTCGCTTATTCTTTTGTTATTTCTGCTTTTTCCTCTTATTCCCATGTTTCTTCTTCTTGTTCTTCTTGTTCTTGTACTTCTTCTTGTAGTTCTACATATCCTTCTTCTTCTTCTTCTTCTTCATCTTATTCTGTTTCTAATGCATTTTCTGCTTTTCAATTGTTGCTTCTTCTTCAGCTCATTCTTCTGTTATTTCTGCTTTTTCGGCTTTTTCTTCTGTTATTGCTGCTTTTTCGGCTTATTCTTCTGTTATTTTTGCTTTTGCTCTGATTCTTCTGTTTCTTCCTCTTGTTCTTACAGTTTCTCTTGTTCTTCTTTCACTTCTATATCTCCTTCGTCTTCATCTTCTTCGGTTTCCTCTGCATTTTTTTGCTTTTTCAATTACTTCTTCTGCTTCCTCTGCTTCATATTCAGCTTATTCTGTAATTTCTGCTTTTTCGGCTTATTCTTGTTATTTCTGATTTTTCGGCTTACTCATCTGTTATTTCTGATTTATCCTCTTATTCCCCTGTTTCTTCTTCTTGTTCGTCTTGTTCTTCTAGCTCCTCTTGTTCTTCTTGTAATTCTACATCTCCTTCTTCTTCTTCATCTTTCTGTTTCTTCTGCATTGTTTGTTGTTTCAATTTCTTGCTCTTATTCTGATTCTTCTGCTTTTCCGCAGCTTAATTTTCTGTTATTTCTGCATTTTCGGCTATTTCTTTGGTTATTTCTGCTTTTTACTCTTATTCTTCTGTTTCTTCTGCTTGTTCTTCTTGTTCTCCTAGTTCTTGTTCATCTCGTATTTCTACATCTCCTTTTTTCTTCTTTTTCAACTTCTTCTGTTTCTAATGCATTTTCTGCTTTTTCACTTACTTCTTCTGCTTCAGCTTTTTCTTCACCTTATTCTTCTCTTATTTCTGCTATTTCGGGTTATTCTCCTGTTATTTCTGCTTTTCGCTTATTCTTTTGTTATTTCTGCTTTTTCCTCTTATTCCCATGTTTCTTCTTCTTGTTCTTCGTGTTCTTCTAATTCTTCTAGTAGTTCTACATATCCTTCTCCTTCTCCTTCTTCTTCTTCTTCATCTTATACTGTTTCTAATGCATTTTCTGCTTTTCAATTGTTGCTTCTTCTTCAGCTCATTCTTCTGTTATTTCTGCTTTTTCGGCTTTTTCTTCTGTTATTGCTGCTTTTTCGGCTTATTCTTCTGTTATTTTTGCTTTTTCCTCTGATTCTTTTGTTTCTACCTCTTGTTCTTACAGTTTCTCTTGTTCTTCTTTCACTTCTATATCTCCTTCATCTTCATCTTCTTCGGTTTCCTCTGCATTTTTTTGCTTTTTCAATTACTTCTCCTGCTTCCTCTGCTTCATATTCAGCTTATTCTATTATTTCTGCTTTTTCGGCTTATTCTTGTTATTTCTGCTTTTTCGGCTTACTCATCTGTTATTTCTGATTTATCCTCTTATTCCCCTGTCTCTTCTTCTTGTTCGTCTTGTTCTTCTAGCTCCTCTTGTTCTTCTTGTAATTCTACATCTCCTTCTTCTTCTTCATCTTTCTGTTTCTTCTGCATTGTTTGTTGTTTCAATTTCTTGCTCTTATTCTGATTCTTCTGCTTCTCCGCAGCTTAATTTTCTGTTATTTCTGCTTTTTCGGCTATTTCTTTGGTTATTTCTGCTTTTTACTCTTATTCTTCTGTTTCTTCTGCTTGTTCTTCTTGTTCTCCTAGTTCTTGTTCCTCTCGTATTTCTACATCTCCTTTTTTCTTCTTTTTCAACTTCTTCTGTTTCTAATGCATTTTCTGCTTTTTCAATTACTTCTTCTTCTGCTTCAGCTTTTTCTTCACCTTATTCTTCTCTTATTTCTGCTATTTCGGCTTATTCTCCTGTTATTTCTGCTTTTCGCTTATTCTTTTGTTATTTCTGCTTTTTCCTCTTATTCCCATGTTTCTTCTTCTTGTTCTTCTTGTTCTTGTACTTCTTCTTGTAGTTCTACATATCCTTCTTCTTCTTCTTCTTCTTCATCTTATTCTGTTTCTAATGCATTTTCTGCTTTTCAATTGTTGCTTCTTCTTCAGCTCATTCTTCTGTTATTTCTGCTTTTTCGGCTTTTTCTTCTGTTATTGCTGCTTTTTCGGCTTATTCTTCTGTTATTTTTGCTTTTGCTCTGAATCTTCTGTTTCTTCCTCTTGTTCTTACAGTTTCTCTTGTTCTTCTTTCACTTCTATATCTCCTTCGTCTTCATCTTCTTCGGTTTCCTCTGCATTTTTTTGCTTTTTCAATTACTTCTTCTGCTTCCTCTGCTTCATATTCAGCTTATTCTGTAATTTCTGCTTTTTCGGCTTATTCTTGTTATTTCTGATTTTTCGGCTTACTCATCTGTTATTTCTGATTTATCCTCTTATTCCCCTGTTTCTTCTTCTTGTTCGTCTTGTTCTTCTAGCTCCTCTTGTTCTTCTTGTAATTCTACATCTCCTTCTTCTTCTTCATCTTTCTGTTTCTTCTGCATTGTTTGTTGTTTCAATTTCTTGCTCTTATTCTGATTCTTCTGCTTTTCCGCAGCTTAATTTTCTGTTATTTCTGCATTTTCGGCTATTTCTTTGGTTATTTCTGCTTTTTACTCTTATTCTTCTGTTTCTTCTGCTTGTTCTTCTTGTTCTCCTAGTTCTTGTTCATCTCGTATTTCTACATCTCCTTTTTTCTTCTTTTTCAACTTCTTCTGTTTCTAATGCATTTTCTGCTTTTTCACTTACTTCTTCTGCTTCAGCTTTTTCTTCACCTTATTCTTCTCTTATTTCTGCTATTTCGGGTTATTCTCCTGTTATTTCTGCTTTTCGCTTATTCTTTTGTTATTTCTGCTTTTTCCTCTTATTCCCATGTTTCTTCTTCTTGTTCTTCGTGTTCTTCTAATTCTTCTAGTAGTTCTACATATCCTTCTCCTTCTCCTTCTTCTTCTTCTTCATCTTATACTGTTTCTAATGCATTTTCTGCTTTTCAATTACTGCTTCTTCTGCTTCTTCTTCAGCTTATTCTTCTGTTATTTCTGCTTTTTCTTCTGTTATTGCTGCTTTTTCGGCTCATTCTTCTGTTATTTTTGCTTTTTCCTCTGATTCTTCTGTTTCTTCCTCTTGTTCTTACAGTTTCTCTTGTTCTTCTTTCACTTCTATATCTCCTTCGTCTTCATCTTCTTCGGTTTCCTCTGCATTTTTTTGCTTTTTCAATTACTTCTTCTGCTTCCTCTGCTTCATATTCAGCTTATTCTGTAGTTTCTGCTTTTTCGGCTTATTCTTGTTATTTCTGCTTTTTCGGCTTACTCGTCTGTTATTTCTGATTTATCCTCTTATTCCCCTGTTTCTTCTTCTTGTTCGTCTTGTTCTTCTAGCTCCTCTTGTTATTCTTGTAATTCTACATCTCCTTCTTCTTCTTCATCTTTCTGTTTCTTCTGCATTGTTTGTTGTTTCAATTTCTTGCTCTTATTCTGATTCTTCTGCTTCTTCCGCAGCTTATTTTTCTGTTATTTCTGCTTTTTCGGCTATTTCTTTGGTTATTTCTGCTTTTTACACTTATTCTTCTGTTTCTTCTGCTTGTTCTTCTTGGTCTCCTAGTTCTTGTTCCTCTCGTATTTCTACATCTCCTTTCTTCTTCTTTTTCAACTTCTTCTGTTTCTAATGCATTTTCTGCTTTTTCAATTACTTCTTCTTCTGCATCAGCTTTTTCTTCACCTTATTCTTCTCTTATTTCTGCTATTTCGGCTTATTCTCCTGTTATTTCTGCTTTTCGCTTATTCTTTTGTTATTTCTGCTTTTTCCTCTTATTCCCATGTTTCTTCTTCTTGTTCTTCTTGTTCTTCTACTTCTTCTAGTAGTTCTACATATCCTTCTCCTTCTTCTTCTTCTTCATCTTATTCTGTTTCTAATGCATTATCTGCTTTTCAATTACTGCTTCTTCTGCTTCTTCTTCAGCTTATTCTTCTGTTATTTCTGCTTTTTCTTCTGTTATTGCTGCTTTTTCGGCTCATTCTTCTGTTATTTTTGCTTTTTCCTCTGATTCTTCTGTTTCTTCCTCTTGTTCTTACAGTTTCTCTTGTTCTTCTTTCACTTCTATATCTCCTTCGTCTTCATCTTCTTCGGTTTCCTCTGCATTTTTTTGCTTTTTCAATTACTTCTCCTGCTTCCTCTGCTTCATATTCAGCTTATTCTATTATTTCTGCTTTTTCGGCTTATTCTTGTTATTTCTGCTTTTTCGGCTTACTCATCTGTTATTTCTGATTTATCCTCTTATTCCCCTGTTTCTTCTTCTTGTTCGTCTTGTTCTTCTAGCTCCTCTTGTTCTTGTAATTTTACATCTCCTTCTTCTTCATGATCTTTCTGTTTCTTCTGCATTGTTTGTTGTTTCAATTTCTTGCTCTTATTCTGATTCTTCTGCTTCTCCGCAGCTTAATTTTCTGTTATTTCTGCTTTTTCGGCTATTTCTTTGGTTATTTCTGCTTTTTACTCTTATTCTTCTTTTTCTTCTGCTTGTTCTTCTTGTTCTCCTAGTTCTTGTTCCTCTCGTATTTCTACATCTCCTTTTTTCTTCTTTTTCAACTTCTTCTGTTTCTAATGCATTTTCTGCTTTTTCAATTACTTCTTCTTCTGCTTCAGCTTTTTCTTCACCTTATTCTTCTCTTATTTCTGCTATTTCGGCTTATTCTCCTGTTATTTCTGCTTTTCGCTTATTCTTTTGTTATTTCTGCTTTTTCCTCTTATTCCCATGTTTCTTCTTCTTGTTCTTCTTGTTCTTCTACTTCTTCTTGTAGTTCTACATATCCTTCTTCTTCTTCTTCTTCTTCATCTTATTCTGTTTCTAATGCATTTTCTGCTTTTCAATTGTTGCTTCTTCTTCAGCTCATTCTTCTGTTATTTCTGTTTTTTCGGCTTTTTCTTCTGTTATTGCTGCTTTTTCGGCTTATTCTTCTGTTATTTTTGCTTTTTCCTCTGATTCTTCTGTTTCTTCCTCTTGTTCTTACAGTTTCTCTTGTTCTTCTTTCACTTCTACATCTCCTTCGTCTTCATCTTCTTCGGTTTCCTCTGCATTTTTTTGCTTTTTCAATTACTTCTTCTGCTTCCTCTGCTTCATATTCACCTTATTCTGTAATTTCTGCTTTTTCGGCTTATTCTTGTTATTTCTGATTTTTCGGCTTACTCATCTGTTATTTCTGATTTATCCTCTTATTCCCCTGTTTCTTCTTCTTGTTCGTCTTGTTCTTCTAGCTCCTCTTGTTCTTCTTGTAATTCTACATCTCCTTCTTCTTCTTCATCTTTCTGTTTCTTCTGCATTGTTTGTTGTTTCAATTTCTTGCTCTTATTCTGATTCTTCTGCTTCTCCGCAGCTTAATTTTCTGTTATTTCTGCTTTTTCGGCTATTTCTTTGGTTATTTCTGCTTTTTACTCTTATTCTTCTGTTTCTTCTGCTTGTTCTTCTTGGTCTCCTAGTTCTTGTTCCTCTCGTATTTCTACATCTCCTTTTTTCTTCTTTTTCAACTTCTTCTGTTTCTAATGCATTTTCTGCTTTTTCAATTACTTCTTCTGCTTCAGCTTTTTCTTCACCTTATTCTTCTCTTATTTCTGCTATTTCGGCTTATTCTCCTGTTATTTCTGCTTTTCGCTTATTCTTTTGTTATTTCTGCTTTTTCCTCTTATTCCCATGTTTCTTCTTCTTGTTCTTCTTGTTCTTCTACTTCTTCTTGTAGTTCTACATATCCTTCTTCTTCTTCTTCTTCTTCATCTTATTCTGTTTCTAATGCATTTTCTGCTTTTCAATTGTTGCTTCTTCTTCAGCTCATTCTTCTGTTATTTCTGCTTTTTCGGCTTTTTCTTCTGTTATTGCTGCTTTTTCGGCTTATTCTTCTGTTATTTTTGCTTTTGCTCTGATTCTTCTGTTTCTTCCTCTTGTTCTTACAGTTTCTCTTGTTCTTCTTTCACTTCTATATCTCCTTCGTCTTCATCTTCTTCGGTTTCCTCTGCATTTTTTTGCTTTTTCAATTACTTCTTCTGCTTCCTCTGCTTCATATTCAGCTTATTCTGTTATTTCTGCTTTTTCGGCTTACTCATCTGTTATTTCTGATTTATCCTCTTATTCCCCTGTTTCTTCTTCTTGTTCGTCTTGTTCTTCTAGCTCCTCTTGTTCTTCTTGTAATTCTACATCTCCTTCTTCTTCTTCATCTTTCTGTTTCTTCTGCATTGTTTCTTTTTTCAATTTCTTGCTCTTATTCTGATTCTTCTGTTTCTCCGCAGCTTAATTTTCTGTTATTTCTGCTTTTTCGGCTATTTCTTTGGTTATTTCTGCTTTTTACTTTTATTCTTCTGTTTCTTCTGCTTGTTCTTCTCGGTCTCCTAGTTCTTGTTCCTCTCGTATTTCTACATCTCCTTTCTTCTTCTTTTTCAACTTCTTCTGTTTCTAATGCATTTTCTGCTTTTTCAATTACTTCTTCTTCTGCATCAGCTTTTTCTTCACCTTATTCTTCTCTTATTTCTGCTATTTCGGCTTATTCTCCTGTTATTTCTGCTTTTCGCTTATTCTTTTGTTATTTCTGCTTTTTCCTCTTATTCCCATGTTTCTTCTTCTTGTTCTTCTTGTTCTTCTACTTCTTCTAGTAGTTCTACATATCCTTCTCCTTCTTCTTCTTCTTCATCTTATTCTGTTTCTAATGCATTATCTGCTTTTCAATTACTGCTTCTTCTGCTTCTTCTTCAGCTTATTCTTCTGTTATTTCTGCTTTTTCTTCTGTTATTGCTGCTTTTTCGGCTCATTCTTCTGTTATTTTTGCTTTTTCCTCTGATTCTTCTGTTTCTTCCTCTTGTTCTTACAGTTTCTCTTGTTCTTCTTTCACTTCTATATCTCCTTCGTCTTCATCTTCTTCGGTTTCCTCTGCATTTTTTTGCTTTTTCAATTACTTCTCCTGCTTCCTCTGCTTCATATTCAGCTTATTCTATTTTTTCTGCTTTTTCGGCTTATTCTTGTTATTTCTGCTTTTTCGGCTTACTCATCTGTTATTTCTGATTTATCCTCTTATTCCCCTGTTTCTTCTTCTTGTTCGTCTTGTTCTTCTAGCTCCTCTTGTTCTTGTAATTTTACATCTCCTTCTTCTTCATCATCTTTCTGTTTCTTCTGCATTGTTTGTTGTTTCAATTTCTTGCTCTTATTCTGATTCTTCTGCTTCTCCGCAGCTTAATTTTCTGTTATTTCTGCTTTTTCGGCTATTTCTTTGGTTATTTCTGCTTTTTACTCTTATTCTTCTTTTTCTTCTGCTTGTTCTTCTTGTTCTCCTAGTTCTTGTTCCTCTCGTATTTCTACATCTCCTTTTTTCTTCTTTTTCAACTTCTTCTGTTTCTAATGCATTTTCTGCTTTTTCAATTACTTCTTCTTCTGCTTCAGCTTTTTCTTCACCTTATTCTTCTCTTATTTCTGCTATTTCGGCTTATTCTCCTGTTATTTCTGCTTTTCGCTTATTCTTTTGTTATTTCTGCTTTTTCCTCTTATTCACATGTTTCTTCTTCTTGTTCTTCTTGTTCTTCTACTTCTTCTTGTAGTTCTACATATCCTTCTTCTTCTTCTTCTTCTTCATCTTATTCTGTTTCTAATGCATTTTCTGCTTTTCAATTGTTGCTTCTTCTTCAGCTCATTCTTCTGTTATTTCTGTTTTTTCGGCTTTTTCTTCTGTTATTGCTGCTTTTTCGGCTTATTCTTCTGTTATTTTTGCTTTTTCCTCTGATTCTTCTGTTTCTTCCTCTTGTTCTTACAGTTTCTCTTGTTCTTCTTTCACTTCTATATCTCCTTCGTCTTCATCTTCTTCGGTTTCCTCTGCATTTTTTTGCTTTTTCAATTACTTCTTCTGCTTCCTCTGCTTCATATTCACCTTATTCTGTAATTTCTGCTTTTTCGGCTTATTCTTGTTATTTCTGATTTTTCGGCTTACTCATCTGTTATTTCTGATTTATCCTCTTATTCCCCTGTTTCTTCTTCTTGTTCGTCTTGTTCTTCTAGCTCCTCTTGTTCTTCTTGTAATTCTACATCTCCTTCTTCTTCTTCATCTTTCTGTTTCTTCTGCATTGTTTGTTGTTTCAATTTCTTGCTCTTATTCTGATTCTTCTGCTTCTCCGCAGCTTAATTTTCTGTTATTTCTGCTTTTTCGGCTATTTCTTTGGTTATTTCTGCTTTTTACTCTTATTCTTCTGTTTCTTCTGCTTGTTCTTCTTGGTCTCCTAGTTCTTGTTCCTCTCGTATTTCTACATCTCCTTTTTTCTTCTTTTTCAACTTCTTCTGTTTCTAATGCATTTTCTGCTTTTTCAATTACTTCTTCTGCTTCAGCTTTTTCTTCACCTTATTCTTCTCTTATTTCTGCTATTTCGGCTTATTCTCCTGTTATTTCTGCTTTTCGCTTATTCTTTTGTTATTTCTGCTTTTTCCTCTTATTCCCATGTTTCTTCTTCTTGTTCTTCTTGTTCTTCTACTTCTTCTTGTAGTTCTACATATCCTTCTTCTTCTTCTTCTTCTTCATCTTATTCTGTTTCTAATGCATTTTCTGCTTTTCAATTGTTGCTTCTTCTTCAGCTCATTCTTCTGTTATTTCTGCTTTTTCGGCTTTTTCTTCTGTTATTGCTGCTTTTTCGGCTTATTCTTCTGTTATTTTTGCTTTTTCCTCTGATTCTTCTGTTTCTTCCTCTTGTTCTTACAGTTTCTCTTGTTCTTCTTTCACTTCTATATCTCCTTCATCTTAATCTTCTTCGGTTTCCTCTGCATTTTTTTGCTTTTTCAATTACTTCTCCTGCTTCCTCTGCTTCATATTCAGCTTATTCTATTATTTCTGCTTTTTCGGCTTATTCTTGTTATTTCTGCTTTTTCGGCTTACTCATCTGTTATTTCTGATTTATCCTCTTATTCCCCTGTTTCTTCTTCTTGTTCGTCTTGTTCTTCTAGCTCCTCTTGTTCTTCTTGTAATTCTACATCTCCTTCTTCTTCTTCATCTTTCTGTTTCTTCTGCATTGTTTGTTGTTTCAATTTCTTGCTCTTATTCTGATTCTTCTGCTTCTCCGCAGCTTAATTTTCTGTTATTTCTGCTTTTTCGGCTATTTCTTTGGTTATTTCTGCTTTTACTCTTATTCTTCTTTTTCTTCTGCTTGTTCTTCTTGTTCTCCTAGTTCTTGTTCCTCTCGTATTTCTACATCTCCTTTTTTCTTCTTTTTCAACTTCTTCTGTTTCTAATGCATTTTCTGCTTTTTCAATTACTTCTTCTTCTGCTTCAGCTTTTTCTTCACCTTATTCTTCTCTTATTTCTGCTATTTCGGCTTATTCTCCTGTTATTTCTGCTTTTCGCTTATTCTTTTGTTATTTCTGCTTTTTCCTCTTATTCCCATGTTTCTTCTTCTTGTTCTTCTTGTTCTTCTACTTCTTCTTGTAGTTCTACATATCCTTCTTCTTCTTCTTCTTCTTCATCTTATTCTGTTTCTAATGCATTTTCTGCTTTTCAATTGTTGCTTCTTCTTCAGCTCATTCTTCTGTTATTTCTGCTTTTTTCGGCTTTTTCTTCTGTTATTGCTGCTTTTTCGGCTTATTCTTCTGTTATTTTTGCTTTTTCCTCTGATTCTTCCTGTTTCTTCCTCTTGTTCTTACAGTTTCTCTTGTTCTTCTTTCACTTCTATATCTCCTTCGTCTTCATCTTCTTCGGTTTCCTCTGCATTTTTTTGCTTTTTCAATTACTTCTTCTGCTTCCTCTGCTTCATATTCACCTTATTCTGTAATTTCTGCTTTTTCGGCTTATTCTTGTTATTTCTGATTTTTCGGCTTACTCATCTGTTATTTCTGATTTATCCTCTTATTCCCCTGTTTCTTCTTCTTGTTCGTCTTGTTCTTCTAGCTCCTCTTGTTCTTCTTGTAATTCTACATCTCCTTCTTCTTCTTCATCTTTCTGTTTCTTCTGCATTGTTTGTTGTTTCAATTTCTTGCTCTTATTCTGATTCTTCTGCTTCTCCGCAGCTTAATTTTCTGTTATTTCTGCTTTTTCGGCTATTTCTTTGGTTATTTCTGCTTTTTACTCTTATTCTTCTGTTTCTTCTGCTTGTTCTTCTTGGTCTCCTAGTTCTTGTTCCTCTCGTATTTCTACATCTCCTTTTTTCTTCTTTTTCAACTTCTTCTGTTTCTAATGCATTTTCTGCTTTTTCAATTACTTCTTCTGCTTCAGCTTTTTCTTCACCTTATTCTTCTCTTATTTCTGCTATTTCGGCTTATTCTCCTGTTATTTCTGCTTTTCGCTTATTCTTTTGTTATTTCTGCTTTTTCCTCTTATTCCCATGTTTCTTCTTCTTGTTCTTCTTGTTCTTCTACTTCTTCTTGTAGTTCTACATATCCTTCTTCTTCTTCTTCTTCTTCATCTTATTCTGTTTCTAATGCATTTTCTGCTTTTCAATTGTTGCTTCTTCTTCAGCTCATTCTTCTGTTATTTCTGCTTTTTCGGCTTTTTCTTCTGTTATTGCTGCTTTTTTCGGCTTATTCTTCTGTTATTTTTGCTTTTTCCTCTGATTCTTCTGTTTCTTCCTCTTGTTCTTACAGTTTCTCTTGTTCTTCTTTCACTTCTATATCTCCTTCATCTTCATCTTCTTCGGTTTCCTCTGCATTTTTTTGCTTTTTCAATTACTTCTCCTGCTTCCTCTGCTTCATATTCAGCTTATTCTATTATTTCTGATTTTTCGGCTTATTCTTGTTATTTCTGCTTTTTCGGCTTACTCATCTGTTATTTCTGATTTATCCTCTTATTCCCCTGTTTCTTCTTCTTGTTCGTCTTGTTCTTCTAGCTCCTCTTGTTCTTCTTGTAATTCTACATCTCCTTCTTCTTCTTCATCTTTCTGTTTCTTCTGCATTGTTTGTTGTTTCAATTTCTTGCTCTTATTCTGATTCTTCTGCTTCTCCGCAGCTTAATTTTCTGTTATTTCTGCTTTTTCGGCTATTTCTTTGGTTATTTCTGCTTTTTACTCTTATTCTTCTGTTTCTTCTGCTTGTTCTTCTTGTTCTCCTAGTTCTTGTTCCTCTCGTATTTCTACATCTCCTTTTTTCTTCTTTTTCAACTTCTTCTGTTTCTAATGCATTTTCTGCGTTTTCAATTACTTCTTCTTCTGCTTCAGCTTTTTCTTCACCTTATTCTTCTCTTATTTCTGCTATTTCGGCTTATTCTCCTGTTATTTCTGCTTTTCGCTTATTCTTTTGTTATTTCTGCTTTTTCCTCTTATTCCCATGTTTCTTCTTCTTGTTCTTCTTGTTCTTCTACTTCTTCTTGTAGTTCTACATATCCTTCTTCTTCTTCTTCTTCTTCATCTTATTCTGTTTCTAATGCATTTTCTGCTTTTCAATTGTTGCTTCTTCTTCAGCTCATTCTTCTGTTATTTCTGCTTTTTCGGCTTTTTCTTCTGTTATTGCTGCTTTTTCGGCTTATTCTTCTGTTATTTTTGCTTTTGCTCTGATTCTTCTGTTTCTTCCTCTTGTTCTTACAGTTTCTCTTGTTCTTCTTTCACTTCTATATCTCCTTCGTCTTCATCTTCTTCGGTTTCCTCTGCATTTTTTTGCTTTTTCAATTACTTCTTCTGCTTCCTCTGCTTCATATTCAGCTTATTCTGTAATTTCTGCTTTTTCGGCTTATTCTTGTTATTTCTGATTTTTCGGCTTACTCATCTGTTATTTCTGATTTATCCTCTTATTCCCCTGTTTCTTCTTCTTGTTCGTCTTGTTCTTCTAGCTCCTCTTGTTCTTCTTGTAATTCTACATCTCCTTCTTCTTCTTCATCTTTCTGTTTCTTCTGCATTGTTTGTTGTTTCAATTTCTTGCTCTTATTCTGATTCTTCTGCTTTTCCGCAGCTTAATTTTCTGTTATTTCTGCATTTTCGGCTATTTCTTTGGTTATTTCTGCTTTTTACTCTTATTCTTCTGTTTCTTCTGCTTGTTCTTCTTGTTCTCCTAGTTCTTGTTCATCTCGTATTTCTACATCTCCTTTTTTCTTCTTTTTCAACTTCTTCTGTTTCTAATGCATTTTCTGCTTTTTCACTTACTTCTTCTGCTTCAGCTTTTTCTTCACCTTATTCTTCTCTTATTTCTGCTATTTCGGGTTATTCTCCTGTTATTTCTGCTTTTCGCTTATTCTTTTGTTATTTCTGCTTTTTCCTCTTATTCCCATGTTTCTTCTTCTTGTTCTTCGTGTTCTTCTAATTCTTCTAGTAGTTCTACATATCCTTCTCCTTCTCCTTCTTCTTCTTCTTCATCTTATACTGTTTCTAATGCATTTTCTGCTTTTCAATTACTGCTTCTTCTGCTTCTTCTTCAGCTTATTCTTCTGTTATTTCTGCTTTTTCTTCTGTTATTGCTGCTTTTTCGGCTCATTCTTCTGTTATTTTTGCTTTTTCCTCTGATTCTTCTGTTTCTTCCTCTTGTACTTACAGTTTCTCTTGTTCTTCTTTCACTTCTATATCTCCTTCGTCTTCATCTTCTTCGGTTTCCTCTGCATTTTTTTGCTTTTTCAATTACTTCTTCTGCTTCCTCTGCTTCATATTCAGCTTATTCTGTAGTTTCTGCTTTTTCGGCTTATTCTTGTTATTTCTGCTTTTTCGGCTTACTCGTCTGTTATTTCTGATTTATCCTCTTATTCCCCTGTTTCTTCTTCTTGTTCGTCTTGTTCTTCTAGCTCCTCTTGTTATTCTTGTAATTCTACATCTCCTTCTTCTTCTTCATCTTTCTGTTTCTTCTGCATTGTTTGTTGTTTCAATTTCTTGCTCTTATTCTGATTCTTCTGCTTCTTCCGCAGCTTAATTTTCTGTTATTTCTGCTTTTTCGGCTATTTCTTTGGTTATTTCTGCTTTTTACTCTTATTCTTCTGTTTCTTCTGCTTGTTCTTCTTGGTCTCCTAGTTCTTGTTCCTCTCGTATTTCTACATCTCCTTTCTTCTTCTTTTTCAACTTCTTCTGTTTCTAATGCATTTTCTGCTTTTTCAATTACTTCTTCTTCTGCATCAGCTTTTTCTTCACCTTATACTTCTCTTATTTCTGCTATTTCGGCTTATTCTCCTGTTAATTCTGCTTTTCGCTTATTCTTTTGTTATTTCTGCTTTTTCCTCTTATTCCCATGTTTCTTCTTCTTGTTCTTCTTGTTCTTCTACTTCTTCTAGTAGTTCTACATATCCTTCTCCTTCTTCTTCTTCTTCATCTTATTCTGTTTCTAATGCATTATCTGCTTTTCAATTACTGCTTCTTCTGCTTCTTCTTCAGCTTATTCTTCTGTTATTTCTGCTTTTTCTTCTGTTATTGCTGCTATTTCGGCTCATTCTTCTGTTATTTTTGCTTTTTCCTCTGATTCTTCTGTTTCTTCCTCTTGTTCTTACAGTTTCTCTTGTTCTTCTTTCACTTCTATATCTCCTTCGTCTTCATCTTCTTCGGTTTCCTCTGCATTTTTTTGCTTTTTCAATTACTTCTCCTGCTTCCTCTGCTTCATATTCAGCTTATTCTATTATTTCTGCTTTTTCGGCTTATTCTTGTTATTTCTGCTTTTTCGGCTTACTCATCTGTTATTTCTGATTTATCCTCTTATTCCCCTGTTTCTTCTTCTTGTTCGTCTTGTTCTTCTAGCTCCTCTTGTTCTTGTAATTTTACATCTCCTTCTTCTTCATCATCTTTCTGTTTCTTCTGCATTGATTGTTGTTTCAATTTCTTGCTCTTATTCTGATTCTTCTGCTTCTCCGCAGCTTAATTTTCTGTTATTTCTGCTTTTTCGGCTATTTCTTTGGTTATTTCTGCTTTTTACTCTTATTCTTCTTTTTCTTCTGCTTGTTCTTCTTGTTCTCCTAGTTCTTGTTCCTCTCGTATTTCTACATCTCCTTTTTTCTTCTTTTTCAACTTCTTCTGTTTCTAATGCATTTTCTGCTTTTTCAATTACTTCTTCTTCTGCTTCAGCTTTTTCTTCACCTTATTCTTCTCTTATTTCTGCTATTTCGGCTTATTCTCCTGTTATTTCTGCTTTTCGCTTATTCTTTTGTTATTTCTGCTTTTTCCTCTTATTCCCATGTTTCTTCTTCTTTTTCTTCTTGTTCTTCTACTTCTTCTTGTAGTTCTACATATCCTTCTTCTTCTTCTTCTTCTTCATCTTATTCTGTTTCTAATGCATTTTCTGCTTTTCAATTGTTGCTTCTTCTTCAGCTCATTCTTCTGTTATTTCTGTTTTTTCGGCTTTTTCTTCTGTTATTGCTGCTTTTTCGGCTTATTCTTCTGTTATTTTTGCTTTTTCCTCTGATTCTTCTGTTTCTTCCTCTTGTTCTTACAGTTTCTCTTGTTCTTCTTTCACTTCTATATCTCCTTCGTCTTCATCTTCTTCGGTTTCCTCTGCATTTTTTTGCTTTTTCAATTACTTCTTCTGCTTCCTCTGCTTCATATTCACCTTATTCTGTAATTTCTGCTTTTTCGGCTTATTCTTGTTATTTCTGATTTTTCGGCTTACTCATCTGTTATTTCTGATTTATCCTCTTTTTCCCCTGTTTCTTCTTCTTGTTCGTCTTGTTCTTCTAGCTCCTCTTGTTCTTCTTGTAATTCTACATCTCCTTCTTCTTCTTCATCTTTCTGTTTCTTCTGCATTGTTTGTTGTTTCAATTTCTTGCTCTTATTCTGATTCTTCTGCTTCTCCGCAGCTTAATTTTCTGTTATTTCTGCTTTTTCGGCTATTTCTTTGGTTATTTCTGCTTTTTACTCTTATTCTTCTGTTTCTTCTGCTTGTTCTTCTTGGTCTCCTAGTTCTTGTTCCTCTCGTATTTCTACATCTCCTTTTTTCTTCTTTTTCAACTTCTTCTGTTTCTAATGCATTTTCTGCTTTTTCAATTACTTCTTCTGCTTCAGCTTTTTCTTCACCTTATTCTTCTCTTATTTCTGCTATTTCGGCTTATTCTCCTGTTATTTCTGCTTTTCGCTTATTCTTTTGTTATTTCTGCTTTTTCCTCTTATTCCCATGTTTCTTCTTCTTGTTCTTCTTGTTCTTCTACTTCTTCTTGTAGTTCTACATATCCTTCTTCTTCTTCTTCTTCTTCATCTTATTCTGTTTCTAATGCATTTTCTGCTTTTCAATTGTTGCTTCTTCTTCAGCTCATTCTTCTGTTATTTCTGCTTTTTCGGCTTTTTCTTCTGTTATTGCTGCTTTTTCGGCTTATTCTTCTGTTATTTTTGCTTTTTCCTCTGATTCTTCTGTTTCTTCCTCTTGTTCTTACAGTTTCTCTTGTTCTTCTTTCACTTCTATATCTCCTTCATCTTCATCTTCTTCGGTTTCCTCTGCATTTTTTTGCTTTTTCAATTACTTCTCCTGCTTCCTCTGCTTCATATTCAGCTTATTCTATTATTTCTGCTTTTTCGGCTTATTCTTGTTATTTCTGCTTTTTCGGCTTACTCATCTGTTATTTCTGATTTATCCTCTTATTCCCCTGTCTCTTCTTCTTGTTCGTCTTGTTCTTCTAGCTCCTCTTGTTCTTCTTGTAATTCTACATCTCCTTCTTCTTCTTCATCTTTCTGTTTCTTCTGCATTGTTTGTTGTTTCAATTTCTTGCTCTTATTCTGATTCTTCTGCTTCTCCGCAGCTTAATTTTCTGTTATTTCTGCTTTTTCGGCTATTTCTTTGGTTATTTCTGCTTTTTACTCTTATTCTTCTGTTTCTTCTGCTTGTTCTTCTTGTTCTCCTAGTTCTTGTTCCTCTCGTATTTCTACATCTCCTTTTTTCTTCTTTTTCAACTTCTTCTGTTTCTAATGCATTTTCTGCTTTTTCAATTACTTCTTCTTCTGCTTCAGCTTTTTCTTCACCTTATTCTTCTCTTATTTCTGCTATTTCGGCTTATTCTCCTGTTATTTCTGCTTTTCGCTTATTCTTTTGTTATTTCTGCTTTTTCCTCTTATTCCCATGTTTCTTCTTCTTGTTCTTCTTGTTCTTGTACTTCTTCTTGTAGTTCTACATATCC
Source organism: Talpa europaea (assembly GCF_964194135.1). Lineage (NCBI taxonomy): Eukaryota > Metazoa > Chordata > Mammalia > Eulipotyphla > Talpidae > Talpa > Talpa europaea. Next base: position 21,975 of record NW_028167792.1, read on the forward strand.
TTCTTCTTCTTCTTCTTCTTCATCTTATTCTGTTTCTAATGCATTTTCTGCTTTTCAATTGTTGCTTCTTCTTCAGCTCATTCTTCTGTTATTTCTGCTTTTTCGGCTTTTTCTTCTGTTATTGCTGCTTTTTCGGCTTATTCTTCTGTTATTTTTGCTTTTGCTCTGATTCTTCTGTTTCTTCCTCTTGTTCTTACAGTTTCTCTTGTTCTTCTTTCACTTCTATATCTCCTTCGTCTTCATCTTCTTCGGTTTCCTCTGCATTTTTTTGCTTTTTCAATTACTTCTTCTGCTTCCTCTGCTTCATATTCAGCTTATTCTGTAATTTCTGCTTTTTCGGCTTATTCTTGTTATTTCTGATTTTTCGGCTTACTCATCTGTTATTTCTGATTTATCCTCTTATTCCCCTGTTTCTTCTTCTTGTTCGTCTTGTTCTTCTAGCTCCTCTTGTTCTTCTTGTAATTCTACATCTCCTTCTTCTTCTTCATCTTTCTGTTTCTTCTGCATTGTTTGTTGTTTCAATTTCTTGCTCTTATTCTGATTCTTCTGCTTTTCCGCAGTTTAATTTTCTGTTATTTCTGCATTTTCGGCTATTTCTTTGGTTATTTCTGCTTTTTACTCTTATTCTTCTGTTTCTTCTGCTTGTTCTTCTTGTTCTCCTAGTTCTTGTTCATCTCGTATTTCTACATCTCCTTTTTTCTTCTTTTTCAACTTCTTCTGTTTCTAATGCATTTTCTGCTTTTTCACTTACTTCTTCTGCTTCAGCTTTTTCTTCACCTTATTCTTCTCTTATTTCTGCTATTTCGGGTTATTCTCCTGTTATTTCTTCTTTTCGCTTATTCTTTTGTTATTTCTGCTTTTTCCTCTTATTCCCATGTTTCTTCTTCTTGTTCTTCGTGTTCTTCTAATTCTTCTAGTAGTTCTACATATCCTTCTCCTTCTCCTTCTTCTTCTTCTTCATCTTATACTGTTTCTAATGCATTTTCTGCTTTCAATTACTGCTTCTTCTGCTTCTTCTTCAGCTTATTCTTCTGTTATTTCTGCTTTTTCTTATGTTATTGCTGCTTTTTCGGCTCATTCTTCTGTTATTTTTGCTTTTTCCTCTGATTCTTCTGTTTCTTCCTCTTGTTCTTACAGTTTCTCTTGTTCTTCTTTCACTTCTATATCTCCTTCGTCTTCATCTTCTTCGGTTTCCTCTGCATTTTTTTGCTTTTTCAATTACTTCTTCTGCTTCCTCTGCTTCATATTCAGCTTATTCTGTAATTTCTGCTTTTTCGGCTTATTCTTGTTATTTCTGCTTTTTCGGCTTACTCTTCTTCAGCTCATTCTTCTGTTATTTCTGTTTTTTCGGCTTTTTCTTCTGTTATTGCTGCTTTTTCGGCTGATTCTTCTGTTATTTTTGCTTTTTCCTCTGATTCTTCTGTTTCTTCCTTCTTGTTCTTACAGTTTCTCTTGTTCTTCTTTCACTTCTATATCTCCTTCGTCTTCATCTTCTTCGGTTTCCTCTGCATTTTTTTGCTTTTTCAATTAATTCTTCTGCTTCCTCTGCTTCATATTCAGCTTATTCTGTTATTTCTGCTTTTTCGGCTTACTCATCTGTTATTTCTGATTTATCCTCTTATTCCCCTGTTTCTTCTTCTTGTTCGTCTTGTTCTTCTAGCTCCTCTTGTTCTTCTTGTAATTCTACATCTCCTTCTTCTTCATCATCTTTCTGTTTCTTCTGCATTGTTTGTTGTTTCAATTTCTTGCTCTTATTCTGATTCTTCTGCTTCTCCGCAGCTTAATTTTCTGTTATTTCTGCTTTTTCGGCTATTTCTTTGGTTATTTCTGCTTTTTACTCTTATTCTTCTGTTTCTTCTGCTTGTTCTTCTTGTTCTCCTAGTTCTTGTTCCTCTCGTATTTCTACATCTCCTTTTTTCTTCTTTTTCAACTTCTTCTGTTTCTAATGCATTTTCTGCTTTTTCAATTACTTCTTCTTCTGCTTCAGCTTTTTCTTCACCTTATTCTTCTCTTATTTCTGCTATTTCGGCTTATTCTCCTGTTATTTCTGCTTTTCGCTTATTCTTTTGTTATTTCTGCTTTTTCCTCTTATTCCCATGTTTCTTCTTCTTGTTCTTCTTGTTCTTCTACTTCTTCTTGTAGTTCTACATATCCTTCTTCTTCTTCTTCTTCTTCATCTTATTCTGTTTCTAATGCATTTTCTGCTTTTCAATTGTTGCTTCTTCTTCAGCTCATTCTTCTGTTATTTCTGCTTTTTCGGCTTTTTCTTTGTTATTGCTGCTTTTTCGGCTTATTCTTCTGTTATTTTTGCTTTTTCCTCTGATTCTTCTGTTAATTCCTCTTGTTCTTACAGTTTCTCTTGTTCTTCTTTCACTTCTATATCTCCTTCGTCTTCATCTTCTTCGGTTTCCTCTGCATTTTTTTGCTTTTTCAATTACTTCTTCTGCTTCCTCTGCTTCATATTCAGCTTATTTTGTTATTTCTGCTTTTTCGGCTTACTCATCTGTTATTTCTGATTTATCCTCTTATTCCCCTGTTTCTTCTTCTTGTTCGTCTTGTTCTTCTAGCTCCTCTTGTTCTTCTTGTAATTCTACATCTCCTTCTTCTTCTTCATCTTTCTGTTTCTTCAGCATTGTTTCTTTTTTCAATTTCTTGCTCTTATTCTGATTCTTCTGTTTCTCCGCAGCTTAATTTTCTGTTATTTCTGCTTTTTCGGCTATTTCTTTGGTTATTTCTGCTTTTTACTTTTATTTTTCTTTTTCTTCTGCTTGTTCTTCTTGGTCTCCTAGTTCTTGTTCCTCTCGTATTTCTACATCTCCTTTTTTCTTCTTTTTCAACTTCTTCTGTTTCTAATGCATTTTCTGCCTTTTCAATTACTTCTTCTGCTTCAGCTTTTTCTTCACCTTATTCTTCTCTTATTTCTGTTATTTCGGCTTATTCTCCTGTTATTTCTGCTTTTCGCTTATTCTTTTGTTATTTCTGCTTTTTCCTCTTATTCCCATGTTTCTTCTTCTTGTTCTTCTTGTTCTTCTACTTCTTCTAGTAGTTCTACATATCCTTCTCCTTCTTCTTCTTCTTCATCTTATTCTTTTTCTAATGCATTTTCTGCTTTTCAATTACTGCTTCTTCTGCTTCTTCTTCAGCTTATTCTTCTGTTATTTCTGCTTTTTCTTCTGTTATTGCTGCTTTTTCGGCTCATTCTTCTGTTATTTTTGCTCTTTCCTCTGATTCTTCTGTTTCTTCCTCTTGTTCTTACAGTTTCTCTTGTTCTTCTTTCACTTCTATATCTCCTTCGTCTTCATCTTCTTCGGTTTCCTCTGCATTTTTTTGCTTTTTCAATTACTTCTCCTGCTTCCCCTGCTTCATATTCAGCTTATTCTATTATTTCTGCTTTTTCGGCTTATTCTTGTTATTTCTGCTTTTTCGGCTTACTCATCTGTTATTTCTGATTTATCCTCTTATTCCCCTGTTTCTTCTTCTTGTTCGTCTTGTTCTTCTAGCTCCTCTTGTTCTTCTTGTAATTCTACATCTCCTTCTTCTTCTTCATCTTTCTGTTTCTTCTGCATTGTTTGTTGTTTCACTTTCTTGCTCTTATACTGATTCTTCTGCTTCTCCGCAGCTTAATTTTCTGTTATTTCTGCTTTTTCGGCTATTTCTTTGGTTATTTCTGCTTTTTACTCTTATTCTTCTGTTTCTTCTGCTTGTTCTTCTTGTTCTCCTAGTTCTTGTTCCTCTCGTATTTCTACATCTCCTTTTTTCTTCTTTTTCAACTTCTTCTGTTTCTAATGCATTTTCTGCTTTTTCAATTACTTCTTCTTCTGCTTCAGCTTTTTCTTCACCTTATTCTTCTCTTATTTCTGCTATTTCGGCTTATTCTCCTGTTATTTCTGCTTTTCGCTTATTCTTTTGTTATTTCTGCTTTTTCCTCTTATTCCCATGTTTCTTCTTCTTGTTCTTCTTGTTCTTCTACTTCTTCTTGTAGTTCTACATATCCTTCTTCTTCTTCTTCTTCTTCATCTTATTCTGTTTCTAATGCATTTTCTGCTTTTCAATTGTTGCTTCTTCTTCAGCTCATTCTTCTGTTATTTCTGCTTTTTCGGCTTTTTCTTCTGTTATTGCTGCTTTTTCGGCTTATTCTTCTGTTATTTTTGCTTTTTCCTCTGATTCTTCTGTTTCTTCCTCTTGTTCTTACAGTTTCTCTTGTTCTTCTTTCACTTCTATATCTCCTTCGTCTTCATCTTCTTCGGTTTCCTCTGCATTTTTTTGCTTTTTCAATTACTTCTTCTGCTTCCTCTGCTTCATATTCACCTTATTCTGTAATTTCTGCTTTTTCGGCTTATTCTTGTTATTTCTGATTTTTCGGCTTACTCATCTGTTATTTCTGATTTATCCTCTTATTCCCCTGTTTCTTCTTCTTGTTCGTCTTGTTCTTCTAGCTCCTCTTGTTCTTCTTGTAATTCTACATCTCCTTCTTCTTCTTCATCTTTCTGTTTCTTCTGCATTGTTTGTTGTTTCAATTTCTTGCTCTTATTCTGATTCTTCTGCTTCTCCGCAGCTTAATTTTCTGTTATTTCTGCTTTTTCGGCTATTTCTTTGGTTATTTCTGCTTTTTACTCTTATTCTTCTGTTTCTTCTGCTTGTTCTTCTTGGTCTCCTAGTTCTTGTTCCTCTCGTATTTCTACATCTCCTTTTTTCTTCTTTTTCAACTTCTTCTGTTTCTAATGCATTTTCTGCTTTCTCAATTACTTCTTCTGCTTCAGCTTTTTCTTCACCTTATTCTTCTCTTATTTCTGCTATTTCGGCTTATTCTCCTGTTATTTCTGCTTTTCGCTTATTCTTTTGTTATTTCTGCTTTTTCCTCTTATTCCCATGTTTCTTCTTCTTGTTCTTCTTGTTCTTCTACTTCTTCTTGTAGTTCTACATATCCTTCTTCTTCTTCTTCTTCTTCATCTTATTCTGTTTCTAATGCATTTTCTGCTTTTCAATTGTTGCTTCTTCTTCAGCTCATTCTTCTGTTATTTCTGCTTTTTCGGCTTTTTCTTCTGTTATTGCTGCTTTTTCGGCTTATTCTTCTGTTATTTTTGCTTTTTCCTCTGATTCTTCTGTTTCTTCCTCTTGTTCTTACAGTTTCTCTTGTTCTTCTTTCACTTCTATATCTCCTTCATCTTCATCTTCTTCGGTTTCCTCTGCATTTTTTTGCTTTTTCAATTACTTCTCCTGCTTCCTCTGCTTCATATTCAGCTTATTCTATTATTTCTGATTTTTCGGCTTATTCTTGTTATTTCTGCTTTTTCGGCTTACTCATCTGTTATTTCTGATTTATCCTCTTATTCCCCTGTTTCTTCTTCTTGTTCGTCTTGTTCTTCTAGCTCCTCTTGTTCTTCTTGTAATTCTACATCTCCTTCTTCTTCTTCATCTTTCTGTTTCTTCTGCATTGTTTGTTGTTTCAATTTCTTGCTCTTATTCTGATTCTTCTGCTTCTCCGCAGCTTAATTTTCTGTTAATTCTGCTTTTTCGGCTATTTCTTTGGTTATTTCTGCTTTTTACTCTTATTCTTCTGTTTCTTCTGCTTGTTCTTCTTGTTCTCCTAGTTCTTGTTCCTCTCGTATTTCTACATCTCCTTTTTTCTTCTTTTTCAACTTCTTCTGTTTCTAATGCATTTTCTGCGTTTTCAATTACTTCTTCTTCTGCTTCAGCTTTTTCTTCACCTTATTCTTCTCTTATTTCTGCTATTTCGGCTTATTCTCCTGTTATTTCTGCTTTTCGCTTATTCTTTTGTTATTTCTGATTTTTCCTCTTATTCCCATGTTTCTTCTTCTTGTTCTTCTTGTTCTTCTACTTCTTCTTGTAGTTCTACATATCCTTCTTCTTCTTCTTCTTCTTCATCTTATTCTGTTTCTAATGCATTTTCTGCTTTTCAATTGTTGCTTCTTCTTCAGCTCATTCTTCTGTTATTTCTGCTTTTTCGGCTTTTTCTTCTGTTATTGCTGCTTTTTCGGCTTATTCTTCTGTTATTTTTGCTTTTGCTCTGATTCTTCTGTTTCTTCCTCTTGTTCTTACAGTTTCTCTTGTTCTTCTTTCACTTCTATATCTCCTTCGTCTTCATCTTCTTCGGTTTCCTCTGCATTTTTTTGCTTTTTCAATTACTTCTTCTGCTTCCTCTGCTTCATATTCAGCTTATTCTGTAATTTCTGCTTTTTCGGCTTATTCTTGTTATTTCTGCTTTTTCGGCTTACTCTTCTTCAGCTCATTCTTCTGTTATTTCTGTTTTTTCGGCTTTTTCTTCTGTTATTGCTGCTTTTTCGGCTGATTCTTCTGTTATTTTTGCTTTTTCCTCTGATTCTTCTGTTTCTTCCTTCTTGTTCTTACAGTTTCTCTTGTTCTTCTTTCACTTCTATATCTCCTTCGTCTTCATCTTCTTCGGTTTCCTCTGCATTTTTTTGCTTTTTCAATTAATTCTTCTGCTTCCTCTGCTTCATATTCAGCTTATTCTGTTATTTCTGCTTTTTCGGCTTACTCATCTGTTATTTCTGATTTATCCTCTTATTCCCCTGTTTCTTCTTCTTGTTCGTCTTGTTCTTCTAGCTCCTCTTGTTCTTCTTGTAATTCTACATCTCCTTCTTCTTCATCATCTTTCTGTTTCTTCTGCATTGTTTGTTGTTTCAATTTCTTGCTCTTATTCTGATTCTTCTGCTTCTCCGCAGCTTAATTTTCTGTTATTTCTGCTTTTTCGGCTATTTCTTTGGTTATTTCTGCTTTTTACTCTTATTCTTCTGTTTCTTCTGCTTGTTCTTCTTGTTCTCCTACTTCTTGTTCCTCTCGTATTTCTACATCTCCTTTTTTCTTCTTTTTCAACTTCTTCTGTTTCTAATGCATTTTCTGCTTTTTCAATTACTTCTTCTTCTGCTTCAGCTTTTTCTTCACCTTATTCTTCTCTTATTTCTGCTATTTCGGCTTATTCTCCTGTTATTTCTGCTTTTCGCTTATTCTTTTGTTATTTCTGCTTTTTCCTCTTATTCCCATGTTTCTTCTTCTTGTTCTTCTTGTTCTTCTACTTCTTCTTGTAGTTCTACATATCCTTCTTCTTCTTCTTCTTCTTCATCTTATTCTGTTTCTAATGCATTTTCTGCTTTTCAATTGTTGCTTCTTCTTCAGCTCATTCTTCTGTTATTTCTGCTTTTTCGGCTTTTTCTTCTGTTATTGCTGCTTTTTCGGCTTATTCTTCTGTTATTTTTGCTTTTTCCTCTGATTCTTCTGTTTCTTCCTCTTGTTCTTACAGTTTCTCTTGTTCTTCTTTCACTTCTATATCTCCTTCATCTTCATCTTCTTCGGTTTCCTCTGCATTTTTTTGCTTTTTCAATTACTTCTCCTGCTTCCTCTGCTTCATATTCAGCTTATTCTATTATTTCTGCTTTTTCGGCTTATTCTTGTTATTTCTGCTTTTTCGGCTTACTCATCTGTTATTTCTGATTTATCCTCTTATTCCCCTGTCTCTTCTTCTTGTTCGTCTTGTTCTTCTAGCTCCTCTTGTTCTTCTTGTAATTCTACATCTCCTTCTTCTTCTTCATCTTTCTGTTTCTTCTGCATTGTTTGTTGTTTCAATTTCTTGCTCTTATTCTGATTCTTCTGCTTCTCCGCAGCTTAATTTTCTGTTATTTCTGCTTTTTCGGCTATTTCTTTGGTTATTTCTGCTTTTTACTCTTATTCTTCTGTTTCTTCTGCTTGTTCTTCTTGTTCTCCTAGTTCTTGTTCCTCTCGTATTTCTACATCTCCTTTTTTCTTCTTTTTCAACTTCTTCTGTTTCTAATGCATTTTCTGCTTTTTCAATTACTTCTTCTTCTGCTTCAGCTTTTTCTTCACCTTATTCTTCTCTTATTTCTGCTATTTCGGCTTATTCTCCTGTTATTTCTGCTTTTCGCTTATTCTTTTGTTATTTCTGCTTTTTCCTCTTATTCCCATGTTTCTTCTTCTTGTTCTTCTTGTTCTTGTACTTCTTCTTGTAGTTCTACATATCCTTCTTCTTCTTCTTCTTCTTCATCTTATTCTGTTTCTAATGCATTTTCTGCTTTTCAATTGTTGCTTCTTCTTCAGCTCATTCTTCTGTTATTTCTGCTTTTTCGGCTTTTTCTTCTGTTATTGCTGCTTTTTCGGCTTATTCTTCTGTTATTTTTGCTTTTGCTCTGATTCTTCTGTTTCTTCCTCTTGTTCTTACAGTTTCTCTTGTTCTTCTTTCACTTCTATATCTCCTTCGTCTTCATCTTCTTCGGTTTCCTCTGCATTTTTTTGCTTTTTCAATTACTTCTTCTGCTTCCTCTGCTTCATATTCAGCTTATTCTGTAATTTCTGCTTTTTCGGCTTATTCTTGTTATTTCTGATTTTTCGGCTTACTCATCTGTTATTTCTGATTTATCCTCTTATTCCCCTGTTTCTTCTTCTTGTTCGTCTTGTTCTTCTAGCTCCTCTTGTTCTTCTTGTAATTCTACATCTCCTTCTTCTTCTTCATCTTTCTGTTTCTTCTGCATTGTTTGTTGTTTCAATTTCTTGCTCTTATTCTGATTCTTCTGCTTTTCCGCAGCTTAATTTTCTGTTATTTCTGCATTTTCGGCTATTTCTTTGGTTATTTCTGCTTTTTACTCTTATTCTTCTGTTTCTTCTGCTTGTTCTTCTTGTTCTCCTAGTTCTTGTTCATCTCGTATTTCTACATCTCCTTTTTTCTTCTTTTTCAACTTCTTCTGTTTCTAATGCATTTTCTGCTTTTTCACTTACTTCTTCTGCTTCAGCTTTTTCTTCACCTTATTCTTCTCTTATTTCTGCTATTTCGGGTTATTCTCCTGTTATTTCTTCTTTTCGCTTATTCTTTTGTTATTTCTGCTTTTTCCTCTTATTCCCATGTTTCTTCTTCTTGTTCTTCGTGTTCTTCTAATTCTTCTAGTAGTTCTACATATCCTTCTCCTTCTCCTTCTTCTTCTTCTTCATCTTATACTGTTTCTAATGCATTTTCTGCTTTTCAATTACTGCTTCTTCTGCTTCTTCTTCAGCTTATTCTTCTGTTATTTCTGCTTTTTCTTCTGTTATTGCTGCTTTTTCGGCTCATTCTTCTGTTATTTTTGCTTTTTCCTCTGATTCTTCTGTTTCTTCCTCTTGTTCTTACAGTTTCTCTTGTTCTTCTTTCACTTCTATATCTCCTTCGTCTTCATCTTCTTCGGTTTCCTCTGCATTTTTTTGCTTTTTCAATTACTTCTTCTGCTTCCTCTGCTTCATATTCAGCTTATTCTGTAATTTCTGCTTTTTCGGCTTATTCTTGTTATTTCTGCTTTTTCGGCTTACTCTTCTTCAGCTCATTCTTCTGTTATTTCTGTTTTTTCGGCTTTTTCTTCTGTTATTGCTGCTTTTTCGGCTGATTCTTCTGTTATTTTTGCTTTTTCCTCTGATTCTTCTGTTTCTTCCTTCTTGTTCTTACAGTTTCTCTTGTTCTTCTTTCACTTCTATATCTCCTTCGTCTTCATCTTCTTCGGTTTCCTCTGCATTTTTTTGCTTTTTCAATTAATTCTTCTGCTTCCTCTGCTTCATATTCAGCTTATTCTGTTATTTCTGCTTTTTCGGCTTACTCATCTGTTATTTCTGATTTATCCTCTTATTCCCCTGTTTCTTCTTCTTGTTCGTCTTGTTCTTCTAGCTCCTCTTGTTCTTCTTGTAATTCTACATCTCCTTCTTCTTCATCATCTTTCTGTTTCTTCTGCATTGTTTGTTGTTTCAATTTCTTGCTCTTATTCTGATTCTTCTGCTTCTCCGCAGCTTAATTTTCTGTTATTTCTGCTTTTTCGGCTATTTCTTTGGTTATTTCTGCTTTTTACTCTTATTCTTCTGTTTCTTCTGCTTGTTCTTCTTGTTCTCCTAGTTCTTGTTCCTCTCGTATTTCTACATCTCCTTTTTTCTTCTTTTTCAACTTCTTCTGTTTCTAATGCATTTTCTGCTTTTTCAATTACTTCTTCTTCTGCTTCAGCTTTTTCTTCACCTTATTCTTCTCTTATTTCTGCTATTTCGGCTTATTCTCCTGTTATTTCTGCTTTTCGCTTATTCTTTTGTTATTTCTGCTTTTTCCTCTTATTCCCATGTTTCTTCTTCTTGTTCTTCTTGTTCTTCTACTTCTTCTTGTAGTTCTACATATCCTTCTTCTTCTTCTTCTTCTTCATCTTATTCTGTTTCTAATGCATTTTCTGCTTTTCAATTGTTGCTTCTTCTTCAGCTCATTCTTCTGTTATTTCTGCTTTTTCGGCTTTTTCTTTGTTATTGCTGCTTTTTCGGCTTATTCTTCTGTTATTTTTGCTTTTTCCTCTGATTCTTCTGTTTCTTCCTCTTGTTCTTACAGTTTCTCTTGTTCTTCTTTCACTTCTATATCTCCTTCATCTTCATCTTCTTCGGTTTCCTCTGCATTTTTTTGCTTTTTCAATTACTTCTCCTGCTTCCTCTGCTTCATATTCAGCTTATTCTATTATTTCTGCTTTTTCGGCTTATTCTTGTTATTTCTGCTTTTTCGGCTTACTCATCTGTTATTTCTGATTTATCCTCTTATTCCCCTGTTTCTTCTTCTTGTTCGTCTTGTTCTTCTAGCTCCTCTTGTTCTTCTTGTAATTCTACATCTCCTTCTTCTTCTTCATCTTTCTGTTTCTTCAGCATTGTTTCTTTTTTCAATTTCTTGCTCTTATTCTGATTCTTCTGTTTCTCCGCAGCATAATTTTCTGTTATTTCTGCTTTTTCGGCTATTTCTTTGGTTATTTCTGCTTTTTACTTTTATTTTTCTTTTTCTTCTGCTTGTTCTTCTTGGTCTCCTAGTTCTTGTTCCTCTCGTATTTCTACATCTCCTTTTTTCTTCTTTTTCAACTTCTTCTGTTTCTAATGCATTTTCTGCCTTTTCAATTACTTCTTCTGCTTCAGCTTTTTCTTCACCTTATTCTTCTCTTATTTCTGTTATTTCGGCTTATTCTCCTGTTATTTCTGCTTTTCGCTTATTCTTTTGTTATTTCTGCTTTTTCCTCTTATTCCCATGTTTCTTCTTCTTGTTCTTCTTGTTCTTCTACTTCTTCTAGTAGTTCTACATATCCTTCTCCTTCTTCTTCTTCTTCATCTTATTCTTTTTCTAATGCATTTTCTGCTTTTCAATTACTGCTTCTTCTGCTTCTTCTTCAGCTTATTCTTCTGTTATTTCTGCTTTTTCTTCTGTTATTGCTGCTTTTTCGGCTCATTCTTCTGTTATTTTTGCTCTTTCCTCTGATTCTTCTGTTTCTTCCTCTTGTTCTTACAGTTTCTCTTGTTCTTCTTTCACTTCTATATCT
>NW_028167791.1:0-33230 GCF_964194135.1 Talpa europaea
AAAGTTGTGGAGAGACAAAATCTTTGTAGATTGTTGTTACGGATTTAAATTGTTGCAATCATGGAAATAGTGTGGCAATACCTCAAGAAATTTAAGAAAATAATATCACATGACCCAGCTAGCTGACTTCTCTTTAGTTGTCAAGCTTTACCACAAAAATATACAAATTTAAATTCAAAGAGATATATGGAACACCATGTTCATCATAACATTATCACAGCACTCAAGACAGAGAAACAAACTTAGAGCCCACTGGTAGATGATAAAATAAAAAAAATGTGATATATATATATATATATATATATATATATATACACACACACACACACACGCACACACAGAGTGGGAGACTACTCAGCTATAAGAAGATGAAATCCTGCCCTTTGCAACAACATGGATTGACCTAGAGTATATATATTTTGCTATCTAAAATAAGTCAGAGGGATACTAAAAGCACCATATGATTTTGTTACAGGGCAGGGAGAGGGGCAGCCCGGACACCACAAACCTACCTGCTCTAAATAGGTTCTGCCATGCGCTGCATCAACACAAAACATATGAGACTTTACTGGGAAGGAACTTCAATACAATTAGGAAACAATACAGGAAAGGCAAAGACTACAGTTTCTTTTTTTTAATATTTTATTTTATATAATTCTTACATCATTTTTCATCTTTGCACAATGTATGCATTTTCATTTTGGTTATAATCCCAATACAATTGCACCCCCCCTTATTTTGACTCTAGTCCTTCCTCTCCCTGGCCCTCCCTCCCCACCCCCTCACCCCCCATCCCCCCACCCCCCCACCCCCTGCCGAAGTGTGTCTCTATAGTTTCTAAATAAAGTACCCAAAGTTACCAGTCCCCTCGTGGGTAAAAGTCCATCCAAAAGGGATTGGCCCAGAATAAGGCCCCAAAGCCTGCCACAGGTCTAAGGCATCTTCCAGTGGGGACCCATAGAAAAGGATCAGAAACCACCAGACAATTCTGGAAGGAAAAGAGTAAATTATCAAAAGCAAGACAAAAACTGCCATTGCCACCTCCCCACGGGTCTCTCGCCCACATCTGCATCACCCAGTCCACGACCAAAAGGCAGGCATGGTTTCTTCATGCCTCTCTCTGCTCCACGTGCCTCCTCCAGGTCTCCTTCTGGCTCCATCCTGCTTCCTTCCTTCTTCAGTTTCCTCTGCAGCTTCTTCTCTCCCTGCTCAGCTCCACCCTCCCTTGGGTGGGGTGGAAACCTGGAACCACCCCCTTTCCTGGGGACCACCCTGTTACAATTTCACACCTATATAGATGATAAAGAAACAAAACAAATGAACAAACAAAACAAACCAAAAACAACATCTTTGTCTGTAAGAACCAAATATCCGCTGCCAGAGGGAAACAGGAAAAGGGGGCTGAGGAATTTGGGTAAAGGAGTTCTTGTATGGTGAAGAATAGAAACTTTTTATTCAAATGTTAATTTTTAATGTACACCAAAACCTATCACTATATAATGGTAGAAACCAGTGGAACTTCAGTAAAAATTAAAAGAAAATGAAGTGAAACACAAAGATGTTTATTAGAGCTCATGAAATTGGTGATAATTCCGAAACTCCATTTTTATATATATGTAAAAAAGTGAAAGCTATTCTGAGATATTTTGACTTGCTCTCTTATACGCAATCCTCATACTTTTCCTTTTTTAAATTTTTTCTCTCTCAGCAGTTAATTTTTAAAAACAATGGAATCAACTGATGGCATATGAAGGGACATTTAAAGGTCTTAATTTCAGAGGACATTTATTCTGATTGCTGTGTGTTCTTTTTTTTAAAGAGGCATGTATTTTTATTTTTATTTATTTGTTTGTTTATACATGCACTGGGTACAGTCAGAAGCGTGGGAGGGTGAGAGAATTCACCAGAGCCAAAACGGGGAGCAGAGCAGGCAGAAGGACCGAAGTACACTGCTGAGGGGAGCAGTGGGCGGCAGGAGAGGTCTGTGCACCATGTGGGACCCTCCTCTGGTGGCCGGGGAGCTGCCGGAGATCGAACTAGCGCCGCAGAGGCCGCGGGCAGCTTCGCAACCCAATGCTCAACCGCTGCGCCACCAGGGAGGCCCTGCTGTGTGTTCTTTACAGTTTTTGCTCTAATACGTGGGAGTCAGAATCTACAAGATGGATGAGGGTTGCTGAAAGACCCATATTTGGATGCAAATTTTCTAAGTCATCCTAAATTCCAGCCACTTCAAAATTCATGGAGCAAACCCAAAGATGTAGAATCGTGGAGAAAAGGGAAATTATTTCCTTAGAACAAGGAAATAACACCCTCAGGCTAAATTCAACCTTGTAAATACAATGAAAAACCAGCCACCTTCATTTAATTGCCTTTGGCTATCTCCTTGCTGTAGTGCAGATTTTAGTAGTTGCAAAAGAAACTACAATAGGGCCTTCCTGGTGGCTCAGCGGTTGAGCGCTGGGTTGTGAAGTTGCCCGCGGCCTCTGCGACTCCGGTTCGATCCCCGGCTGCTCCCCGGCCACCCGAGGAGTGTCCCACATGGCGCGCATACCTCTCCTGCCGCCCGCTGCTCCCCTCAGCAGTGTACTTCGGTCCTTCTGCCTGTTCTGCTCCCCACTCTGGCTCTGCTGCTCCCCACTCTGGCTCTGGTGAATTCTCTCATCCTCCCGCGCTTCTGAATGTACCCAGTGCATTTTTAAACAAACAAACAAACAAACAAACAAATAAATAAATAAATAAAAACATGCCTCCATTAAAAAAAAATAAAAAAACAAACAAAAAATAAACTACAATATATGATGAATAAAGTTTGAAATATTTATTCCTTGACGAGAGACAAATCTGTCAATCCTTGTTCTCCAGTCATGATTTGTAAACATTCAAGCGCAGCTTCTCTGGCATAGGGAAGGTGAAGAAAGAGATCTGAGCCTGTGTCCTTCCCTTATCATGTCTCTGAATCTACAGAAAATAAGGGAACATTTTAGAGTTTGAAAATCAATGAATTTATCTTTAATTGCCCAACCAATATTAGCTTGCTAATGCTGTTGATAACATTTATATCAGAAATAATAATAATTCAGGGGTTGAATTATTATTCAATAATAATAATTCAGGGGTCAGTGATATAAGCGATGATTGGATAGTTCATTAAGTTGAACAAACATTATTAAGCACTCTTTGTTGTGGAACCATAGCTGAGGGATGTGTGAGGTATGGGGGTGTAAGAGTGCAGCAGAGATGGAGTAGAGAACAGAAAAGGAGGATTTATTGAAATAGCCTGCAAGGGAACAGGGGACAGGAGGGAGCTACACAGCTGTGTGTGAAGGATTTGAGACTTTTACACTAGAGTTACATAGGGTTTCTTACTTGGGGAGCCAGTTTGCACAGGTTATCAGCTGGGATGTCTGCTCTTGGGTGCAGCCCTTTGACACAGACATATGTGCAGGCCCTGCCTCTGCATTCCTGGAGTTGGACTGGTTTATCTGCCATGGTGGTCAGACTAGTGGCCCAGTTCCCGTGGCAGCCTAATTGATGCCCTTCTCTGCTCAAGTCTCTCAAACATGACTATGGGGTAAGAGTGAGAGCTTAGTTTTTAAACTTATGAAATGATACCCGTGTTGGGCCAGATGTATACTGCAGGAGTGACAACATGATCCTTTCTCTGGAAATCACAGTTTTTCTTTCCTTTTTCCAGAATTTATATTATTTTTTGCTTATTTGATGGCCACATGTTTTAATATTTGGTATTTAAACATGGTTTTGACAGGGAATGAGCAATAAAAAAATAAAGCAACCCAATTCAACCCCCTTTTGCTCTTTTGATTGTACCATAACTTACAACCTAATTGTCAGAAATTCTCTCTTAAGAAAACATAGAATTGCTTCTGTGTTTAGCCTTTGGGGAATTGGGGTTCCCTTTTTGGTAATTTACTTGACACTTACTGATGTAAGAGTGTTAAGTCATAAAGTGCATGCTTTGAATTGTTTCTGTCAGTAGAGACTTCTGAATTTAACAGATGCAGACAGGTGAAGACCAGGAAGAGGGAATGAAAATCGCATATAGGAAAGTATCCACTGTGGCAGGAAAACAGAAATCAAATGGTATCTGGTGGGGTAGCGTTAAATAAGGTTAAAATTAAACCCCACCCATTGCCCAGCAGGAAGGTTTGTGAGGCTTGACCACAGAGAGAACTGATAAGGCTGCTCTGGGTCCCAAACCGTAAGATGGATCCCTTTGACCAGGAATGTGGAGGCATGGCCAGGACACATTCTGGGTCAAAGATCAAACCCCCAGGATCAGACACCCCTGCACTAACCAGCCCAAAACTCACTCCCCAAAGCAAAACTGACAAAACCAGTTATAAAAGGGAGCCCCAAATCTGTCTTCACTTGCAGGTCTTTCCTGTCTCCCCAGCTGCTTCTCTTAGCAGTGTATTTGAACAAATGTGCCTTTTCTGTTCTCCAGTCTGCCTCTGGTGAAATTTTTCACCCCTGCACCTCTGGTCTGTCAAGGTATCGTTAAGAATTTGAAAACCAAGCCCCCACTCCTTGGCCAGCAGGCAAGTTTGGTAGGCTGGAATGATAAAGGGAGTAGGGATGGAACTGCCATGGAAACATGGACCTTAAGCTGGTGAGGCCCAGAACTGATGATCTTCTATGCTGATTCAGATCATCAGTCAGGACACACCCAAGACTAGTCACCCTAACCAGTCAATGGTGTCTAGAGTATAAAGAGAGACTTGGGAGCCAAACTCTGAGCAGTACACCCTTCCGCTTTCGCCCTCTGCTTCTTTTAGCAGTGTATTTCAATAAATTCACCTGACCTTTCCCATCTGTCTCTGGTGAATTCTTTCACCCCTGCAACAGGGTCTCCACTTTGATTCTTCCCCACAACATTATATATCAATAAATCTTTGTTAGATATTAGAGTGGTGTGATTTCTTATAAAAGAAGATGGAATCTAACTTCTTCAACTACAGCAATCTTCTATCTACCCAAACCTCTACTCTTTGTTCTCTGAATTCAGCAAATAAAAATAAAACTTAAAAAAAAAAAAGCATGGGTTTCCCCTGGTGGCGCAGCGGTTGAGTGCAAGGCTGCGAAGCTGCCCGCAGCCTCTGCAGCGCAGGTTTGATCCCTGACCACCAGCGAGGGTCTCACATGGCTCCACAGAACTCTCCTGTTGTGCCCACTGCTCCCCTCAGCAGTGTATTTCGTCATTCTGCCTATTCTGTTCTCTGCTCTGGCTCTGGTGAATTCTCTCACCCTCCCACACTTCTGACTGTACCCAGGGCTTGTATAAATAAATAAATAAATAAATAAATAAATAAATAAATAGATAGATAAATAAATAAATAAATAAGGCAGATAGCAATTAGATCTACCAAGTTGCTCAGGATAGAAAGTTTGGCATCATCTTTAATTTCTGTCTTTCCCTCACTTTCTATATCCATCCAAATCAGCCCTATTAGCTAACATCCTAATCAAAGTACCATTCTGACCCACACCTCTCTCTTTGTCTCCTGCAAGTTTCTTGGTTGTTTTACCTGTTGCATTCTTGTTCTCCTACAATCTAGTTTCCCCAATGTAAAGAGATTTTTCTCAAACACAAATTATTCAATTAACTCCACTCACCAACATCTCTCTCCATTTTCACAATTAGCATGAAGTTCAAGCCATCACCCTGAATTAGGAAGTTCTGAGTGACTAGTTTCTGTGAATATCTGTGACCTTATCTCACAATTCCTTCTCCTTTGTCCACATGAAACACTGACCTCCTTTTTCTTACTGCAGGGTGATTCAGTCATTTCTGCCTGTCCGTGCTCCCCTCTGCAATTGTGATTTCTCCCAAACTTTGCTGTATGCATCCTGGTCTGTAAATAGAGTTCATATTGTCATTTATTGAAGTCTTATAATTTCCATTAAAGAATAATGTTTTCATAGCTTTACAGATGCACACATTTTATTAAAAATATCCTGAAGGGTTTCATATTTTGATGTTATCCTGTATGTTATTGAAAATTCAATTGGTTTGTTTTGATCCTTTGTACAGATCCTATCACCATTTGTTATTTCTCTGTTGGATATTTTAAAACTTATTTATATTGCTTTTATTCCCTGCCACTGAAAAGTCAGTTTTATCACAACAGTCTCCCTATATCTTGATCAGTAGAACACTATCAATTCTACAAAAGTACAGTGTAGTTTCTCAATAATTAGTCATTGTTTGTTTTGAGTGAATGTCATATATAGGTAAACTTAGAAAAAGTAATTAACCTCTCTAAATCGCCTTCCTCAGATATTAATATATTTGTAAGTGCACATATAGATATATGTAATATATATAGAATTAAAACAATGATACTTATAGTTCCTGATATTTATCACTATTAAATCACTTTATTTTGGCTAAAGTGTTAAAAGCAACCTAAAAAACAAAGTATTCTGATTTTCCTAACATTTTTTGTTTAGTTTTTAAGCACATTGGTATTGTTATGACCTATTGGATTTGTTAGTATATTCCTTCTCAAAGGAACTATTGTGTATATAGTATTATTATTTAATGTTATTTTTCTACTAAACTAAACTCCATGGCACAATTAAAACCTCCAAAAAGAAAGACAGGCTGAAAAAGAATCCTGAAATTACCACTTGAAAATTTTAGAATTTAAACCTTACTAGTTCACTCCAACAGTAGTAACTGTGACTCCTTTTTTTAATTTTTTTTAAAGATTTATTTTATTTATACAAGCACCGGGGTTTAGGGCAGATGTGCAGGAGGGTGAGAGGATTCCCCAGAGACGGAGCCGGGAACAGAACAGGCAGACTGACTGAAATCCACTGCTGAGGGGAGCAGTGGACCCAGCAGGAGGGGTCTGCGCGCCACGTGGGCCCCTCGCGGGCGCGGCAGAGGCTGTGGACAGCTCCCCAGCGCGCGCCCAACTGCCTGCGCCCCCTGTTTGCTGTTCTCTCCACAGTGTGAGCGCGACAGTAAAGCATCTGCACAAGGCAGGGCCAGGATGGGGACCCCTTGAAAAGCCAAAACCCAGGACGGGATTGCTCAGGGCAAATGAAAGGGCCTCTCGGGCATTCCAAGGGTTGCCGTTAAGCGGCAGCTTTTTCGTTAAGGCTGAGAAACCACTGGGGGTTCCCTCTGCCAATAGCTGTGGCCTCTGGCTCTGACGCCACAAAGAGCCATTGTGAGGGCACCGGCACCACCTACATCAGGCCCGCCCGGACTGCGCCTGTGTCCTCAGGAGCCGGGAAGCTTTGGACAGTGACCTGTGCACTCCAGACGCCGACACAGAGAGAGAGATTGTGTTTTGCAGTATTTGGTTTTCTTTTGCTTTATTCATTGGTTTATTTATTTAATTATTTGTTTAGGCTATTTATTTTAGTTATTTTATTTTTCTTTCTTTGTTTTTTCCTTATTTTCCTTTTTTTTTTAATTTGCTTATAGTTTTTTCTACTTTTTCTTTTTCCTTTTATTTCCTTGTTTTTTTTTTTTATTTTCCTTTATTGTTTTGTTACTGGCTTTTTTATTCTTTTATGTCAGTTTTTAGTTTTTTGATTTTATTTTTTCAGTGATCTCCCCCATTTTTCCTTTTGTTCTTGCTTCATTGTTTGTTCTTTCTTCCCCTTTGTCGTTTCTCTGGGTTTTTATTTTGGTTTGTTTGTTTGTTTCAGGTTTTAGTTTCTAATTGTTTTTTGTTCTGTTGTTTGTTCTATTGGGCTTTGTTGTTCTGTTTTATTCTTAAATTTAGTGGTTAGTTTTAAATTAGTTTGTTTTTAATCACATTTTTACATTTACATCTCATTTGTCATTTTTGTTTGTGTAGTTTCATTCATTTGTAGTGTAGTTAGTATTGCTAGTAAGCTGAGTGTGCTTAGTATTGTTGGTGGAGTTAAGTTAGCATTGTTAGTATTTAGTGAGGTGAATGAATACTTTCTGAGTACTATTAATACTAGATTAATAGTACATTTGTTAATATCGTAGGAGAGTCAGCTGTCAGTGGAGTTAGCACAAGGGCTGGGAGCACAGTCAGGGCTGGTGAGGGTAGTCAGCGTAGTCAAGTGCATAGGCACTATGTTCCAGGGACGTCAAGGGAAAAGCTACCTGGTGCTGCGGGAGCTGGGACGGGGCTCCCACACCAAGGTGACGTTGGCGGTGCACGTGCTCACGGGCACGAAGGTGCTCATCAGGGAAGTCCGCAAGTCCGAGCTGTCCGACCTCCGCCTCCTGGCCCGCGAGATGGGGTGCATGAAGGCCCTTCACCACCCTAACATCGTGGAGCTCTTCCAGGTGGTGGACACCGGGCCAGAGCTGCAGCTCGTCATGGAGTACGTGCAGGGGGAGGACCTGCAGGACTTCCTGAGCAGGCATGGGCGCCTGGACGAGAGTGAGGCCCGCCCGCTCTTTAAGCAGATCCTCGCAGCCCTCAGCTACTGCCATGCCAAAGGCATCGCGCACCTGGATGTGAGGCCCGAAAACATTCTGCTGACCCGAGAGGGAAAAGCCAAGCTGGTGGGCTTTGGGCTCAGCGTCCAGGCCTTCAACCGGGTGCTGAGCACGTGCTGCTGTCTTCCAGAATACAGGGCCCCCGAGGTCTATCTTGGCCAGCAGTACAATGGCCCCAAGGTGGACGTGTGGAGCCTGGGCATCATGTTCTATAAAATGGTGACTGGCACACTGCCCTTCAGGGGCCCAAACCTCGAGGCGATCAGGGTGCGCGTCCTGGGAAGGTGGGTCCATCTGCCTAACTACCTCACGGAGCAATGCCAGGACCTACTGGCCGAAATGCTGGCACCAGACCCCTGGAGGCGCAGCACCCTAGAGAAAATCCAGCAGCACGCCTGGGTAGCAGAAACGAGTGAGGGACTCCTGCCCTTCAGCGAGCCATCGCTCAGCCCCCAGGACCCGGCCATAACCAAAGCTATGGAGCGCCTGGGCTATCAGAGGCAAGAAATTCGGGAGGCCATTTACGCTAACAAGTACGACAAGGTCATGGCCACCTACCTGATCCTCCGCTCCAGGAAGCAGGCGGGGGAGGAGGACTATGAGGAGGAGGGGGAGGAGCAGACCAGGCGCGTCACCTCCCGGGTGCCAAAACGTGTCACCTTTCGGGAGCCCAGTGACCCCGATTCCAAGGACTGCCTCCCGCAGCCTGAGGTTTCGGGGAATACCCCAAGGCCGGGTATCCTGCGAAAGCAGGAAGTCCATAAGAGGGGAACGGATGCCACCCCGGGCAAAAGGGTCACCTTTGCAGGTGTCTCTGAGCTGGTGGACGCCCAGAAGCACACCACCTCCGCAGGGCCAGGCTCCCTGTTAAAGGACGCCCCGAAGGGTAGACCCTCTGCGCTAGGCCCGGTGCTGGAGGATGCCTGGGGGGACACCAGCACCTCTGTGGCCAGACACCAGCAGGAGGACACCAGGGAGCACAGCAGCACCTTGGTGTCAGTCCTCCAGCTGGAGGAAGCTGGGGAGCACAGCAGCACCACTGAGACAGGCCCCCAGCTGGAGAGGGACCAGGAAAGCAGGGCCAACACAATCTGTCCAGCTCCCCAGCCCTGCAGCACCACCCTAAGACCTCTCCCAAGACGTGGCTGGCCTTCCAGTGCAGTGGCCCCTTCAGCAATCATCAGGGCCAGAGATAGGGTATTAGATATTATCCTAGAATTTTGTTGCTGCTGTTCAGCATTCGAATTGCAGAGCAACAAAGACTAAAAATAGCACCAAACCAGACAAAAGCCTCCCCACCCCCAAAGCACAACCACTCAGTGGCCATGGTGAACAGGAGTACACCAGGGAAGTTTGAGGCTCTGGAGAGGCTCAGGTACTGGGTCCAGTCACAGGAGCCAGGAGGAACGTGAGACCCACGGGACTGCAGCACAGAAATCTGGGCAAAACCGATGTCCCTGGAGCACAGATGTCCCTGGAGCAGAGCAGGTGAAGGGCCAGGAGGGCCAAGGAACAGGGGAAACACCTAGAGGGGAGCAGAGTGGGTGAGTGGTAGGGTGTGGAGGGGCTGGGGAGAGCTGAGCAGGTACAGGGCCCAGGAGGGATATGAGGCTATGTGGATGGCCCCAGGGTCAGAGGCCCCAGGGCCAGAGGCAGGAAACCCTGGACCTCTCTCCCCCATCATAGGCTCAGTTCCCTGAGAACCATACTGCCCCCTTGCTGGGAGAGACCTGCTGCTCTATCCTGGGCACAGGGATGGCATAGAGGATGCAGGAGCTCTTGCAAAGGCTTGGGCCCAGGTGGTAAAACGTGCAGATTGCAAGGAGCAGATAGAGAGGGTCTCTAGCTCCCCTTAAGAAAGACTCGGGGACCAGTATATTAGAATCCAAACAGGACTCTTCAAGGTGGACAGAGTTTATTCACAGGCCAGCCATACTCCACACGACCTGCTCAGATGGAAAATCTGCACCCCATCTTCCTACACCAGGAAGCCCTAGGCTATGATCAATCTCAGTCCCGCAGTGAGCATAGTCACCTTGAACTTTTGCAGCTTGGGATTCTTACACAGTGTCAGCCCAGCTGGAATTTCTCCTTTTAAAATCCTCTCCAGATGGCCAACCACCCCTCATCCTCCCTGGATTCAAACCCTGCAGGGTGACCTTAGCCAAATTGGAAACATTATTATCGCCCAACAGATGCAGGCTTTGGACACCATTCTCTGCCAGTTGAATCACTGGGTCAGGAACGAAAAGCTACAGGGGCTATCTACCTTAAATTTGTGTTTTTTCATCATTGTTTAGATGGTGTTCAATTCCCTTCTAAAACAGGTTTTGCTAAGTCTGGTGAATGCAAGTGAGGTGATGTATGTGTGTTTGAAAAAAGAAATGTATGGAAGAGGGATATTCTGAAGGGCCTTAAGATTATGTAAAGCCGGATGGGTAAAATGAAATGGCATTAGAATGAAAGCAAGCAAAAGAAAGTGTTGAAGTTCTGAGAGAGAGATTTTGGTGAGAAATCGTGCCTCCCTCTCCTCCAAATCATTCATGGGCTTGCTCATCTGACCAGCAAAGCCCCCTCGGATCGCTACCTCATCAGCCGAACGTGGGGCCAAGACATCATGGATCCTGCCCCTAGTAGGCCCAATGATCATGATTATGCTTTTCTTTGTTTCTGCACCCTGTTTTCTCTGCTTTATCCAGGCAAAGCTCTCTGACATGAGCCTTCTCTCTCCCAGACCCGGGAAAGCCATTCCTGTAATTGACAGATGAGCAACAGGGCATTGCTCTACGGGTTCTGGGCCAACCTGGGCTGTCCAGCGTCCAGTTGCTTATTTCTCTAAACAAATGGATCCCACTGTAAGAGGATGGCAGGCCCGCCTGCGCACACTTGTGGCAGCTGCTCGTCTCGCTAGACAGGCCTTAAAACCCACACTGGGCCTACCTGTACATGTTAGTTCTCCACATCGGCTCCACGACCAACTCATTTACCAGCCTCTCTCCCCTCCATCACCCTCTTGTCTGTTAGATTTCTACTCTTTGTCAAAGACCCTCTACTCTCCCTCTCCCAATCGACGACTCTCCAACCTGCTAGGCCTCACGGGTGTTCCACTCCCTAACGCAGATAACACCCTCTTCTTACTATGGTGGACACCATCACCAGTTGGACAGTGGACCTGCCTTTATCTCAAAGATTACTCCACAATTCTCCTCCCTGGGCATCACTTGGAAACTACACATTCCCTCCCGACCGCAATCCTCTGGTAAGGTAGAACGGGTAAATGGTCTGACCAGAGACCACCTAACCAAACTCTCCACTGAGCTGGGGAAATTCTGTGTGGAGCTGCTCCCAATGGCTTTAATGCACCTCTGAGTCACCCCTTGTGGCCCCTTGTTCCTGACCCCCTTTGAACGGATGTATGGCAGACCTCCTCTTACTAACCATGAGCTCCCCGTCCAGCCTACACTGTTGGCTGGATATTTTCCATACTGCTCTTTGCTCAGACAGCTGCTCCAAGAACACACAGACCGTTGTCTGCCACAACTTGTGCCTCCGTCCCCGATGCACCTGTCAACCTGCTGTGTCCTAGAGACCAGGTTCTTCTGAAAGCCATCTCTCCAAAATCACTTCCGCCAAAGTGGATGGGTCCACACACGATCATCCTGACTACACCAACGGCTGTCAAGGTCTTGGGCAACACGTCTTGGCATCAGCTTTGCAGGGTCAACCTGGTCCCTGTGGACAAGCAGTATGTATGCGAGTGCTGGGCCCAACTCGGGTACGCATCACTGTGCCCCTGGTCCAGGTTCCACTCAGCCAACAGAGCAGAGGCCCTCTGACTCTCTCTCCTCTGTTTCTAATCCCATCACTTCAAGCCACATCCCGTTCTTCTGTCTATGCCTAGAGATTCCAGATCAGTACAGCCTCAGGCAAGGTATTAGCACTCCCAGGGCCTCTGATCCTAACCTTATTTTTTCTTTTTGCCCCATGCTTACTGCATTTCATCCAACACGGGATCCAAGACCTGCCCTGTAGCACCTTTAACCAACTCCTCCACCCATATCCTCGCGTCCCCGCAAAGACCGTCTCATAACCAGGCCTGAGCCCCACCCTGGTCTTCGCCCCCGTCCAGCAGGAAGTAGCCAAAGAAAGAACCGTCGCCCCTTTTCCTATCAACAAAAGGCTGGTATGAAAGGTCGATTCAGGGGCCAGGAATGGGGAAGCCCACATACAAACAATAAGATGGCCCTAACACCAGTACCCCTGATTCCA
Source organism: Talpa europaea (assembly GCF_964194135.1). Classification (NCBI taxonomy): domain Eukaryota; kingdom Metazoa; phylum Chordata; class Mammalia; order Eulipotyphla; family Talpidae; genus Talpa; species Talpa europaea. The sequence goes on from NW_028167791.1 coordinate 12,728, forward strand.
TCAAACAGAAACTGAAGCCATAAGCAGGAGAAAACAACTCGGCTCCACGAAAAAACAACTTTGTTCCCCCTAAGCCTGTTTCCCCCGCTACCAACCCAGTTTTTCTGCCTAACGTCTCCTCACCCTATGAAATGACATCTCCCCCCACAACGGGCGTGACTTCAGGGACAACCCACCTTGGGTCAGCAAAGCTCACCTTGGGGCACAATGAGTTTTCCCTTCCTTTGAGAAAGTTTAGCCTGGCTCCCCTTTTCTTTGCCACGCCAAACCATTCATCTTGGTGCCCGAAACCCAGAAGGCTGTGTTCCCTGGCGCCAGGGACGCCTCCCTATCCCTGGGACTCTCCTCTCGATTGTAGACGCTGCACATCCACCACAGGCCTTGATCCTTGGGGGTGAGTCACCTGCCTGACCCTCCTTCCTGGGAGGCCCTCACCCCTTGTTACCCGGCTCCTCTCCTCACCCCCATCCTGGTTGACTGTTCCATAAACCGCAGGCCTATGCCAGCCGACCCCCATTGCTCCTGGTTCTGGATTTGGGGATGCCCGTCCAGCCCAGTTGTCCCAGTCCGGGTGTCAACTGAGCGGTGGAGATGTCCCCCTCGCTCGCCTGCCACCATTCCAAAGGCCAGGACTGGGTCGTGGGACGCCGCAATTCGGGTCCTGTGCCCCCAAATGTCAGATGAGGTCATGGGAAACTGCGTTCCTGAGTCTATACCCCTATTCGTTCGGGAGAGGAGCCGACTTAGCCATTGGGTCCTCACATTCCAAGCTGAGCCCAGCCATCCCTCTGGGACGCCGTCTCTCAAACCTCGATCCGCTGGGGCTCAGGCCAGATCTGCGCCTCAGCGTCTAGTCTTCTCCTGCAACACTGCCCAGCCTCAGTGCCCATTGGAGAATGGCTCTCATTGGCCAGAACAGGGCACTTTCCATCTCACGGTCCTTACAGACCTGAACAGTTTCTGTCACTGCAATGGAACATGGTCAGAGATCCCTCATGTCCAGGCTTGCTTTCTCATGTGCTCCAGTCCCTCCCTCCTGCAAACCAGTTCTACTTCCCAAGTCTCGAGGCTCTTCTCTCTCTTCACCCTCTCCAGACCCCTCTTCTGCATTCTCTGATCCTCTAGATGTTCAGTCTTCACCTCCTTCAGCTTCCCAGGCCTGGCCCCCCTTCCACCTCCCAGCCACCACACCTGCTCTCACAGTCGTCCTCTTTGTCCCCTTAGGCAGGTTGTGGGGACCGAAGGAGTAGGTGGAGTACACGATCCTTTCCCTCTGTCTGATCTCTCCCAGATTGAAAAGTGTCTCGGCTCTTTCACTAATGATCCCACTACCTACACCAAAGAATTTCGTTATCTTACCAAGGTTACACCTAAGGTTACACCTATAACCTTCAGTGTCATGATTACACGTTATCCTCTCTTCCACCCTGACCTCTAATCAAAGAGAACGTGTTTTTCAGTCTGCTCGAGGCCACACAGATCAGGTCCACTTCACTGACACAACCATGCCCCTGGGCCCTGAAGCAGGTCCCCGCCAGGAGCCTGGCTGGGAATACCAGACTGACACTGATGCGGGTCGTGGGGGCAGGGCTCGCTGAGACACTTCATCACCTGCCTCTTAGCTGGGCTCCAAGAAGCAGCTGGTCTCCAAGGCGGTTAATTTTGACAAGCTGCGGGAGATCACCCAGTTCCACCCCGTACAGAGGAGAACAGTGACTACAAACAGCTATGAAGTGCATGTGGCTGCTAGATCCGTTCATACACCTACCCGGGATGGGTTGGTTGCATTACAACTGGTGTAGACGGCAGGACGGTTCAAAGCAGGATGGCTCTACGTAGACGAAACTCTTTGGAACCTGGGGAGGGATTGCCAGGTGGCCGGCCACGAGCAGATGGTACTCAGTGGCCGACCTCCTCGCCATGTGGGCACCTCCCCAGGAATGGCCAGAGGAAGATGGATCCCCAGGGCAGTTGGAACAGGCCCTGTATGAAATAGAAGAAACCCTGAATGGGTGCAGTGCCCGTGAGGTAACAGGAGCAGTGGGGTGGGTGTTTCTCACAGCTCTGCGACAGTCCAGGCAGAAAGAGCAATCTAGAGTCCAGCGAGTATGGGATGAGATACGGGAAGAGATGTGAAAACTGCAACAATATTTGAGGATTCTGGAGGAGGAAGTTCAGAGAAACCAACCCACCATTCTGGAGATGCCAGACTCCAGCTCAGACAGGAAGGAGAGGTATGCTGGCCCTTTGCCCGAATTGCAGCCGGTGGTGGCAAACCAACCTGCGAGTCCAGAGATGCCAGACCCCTCCTCAGGACAGGAGGAGGGGGAGGCTGGCCCTTTGTCCGAGTCCCAACCGGCAATGGCAAACCAAACTGCGGCCCCTGGAGATGCCGTACTCCTCTGGAGAGGAGGTGGAGGCTGGTCCCTTGCTCCGGGCCCACCAAGTGGTGACTCAGAAATAAAGCAGCAGCCACCCGTGGCCCCAGCGGGGGAGGGGGGGGTCAGGCTGCTGGATCACCACAAATGACAGAATTTACTTCCTATCAACCATACACCCAGGCGGAACTGGTGGACTTGGGCAAAGAGTTTCCACCAGAATCCAGGGGAACCCTTGACAGCCTGGCTGCTACATTTGTGGGGCCTGGGGCTGGATGGGATTATTTGCACGGCACAAGTGATGGAGAGACTGGCCTCCGTGGCTTTACACCCATCCTTGCGACAGAGGCTACAGAACAGCCAGCGGTATGAACAGGGAGACCCCACCCTCCGGGAATGGATAATGGCTGCCATACGGACAGTCTGGCTGATGCAGGAGACGTGCCGGACACAGTAAGTGGATGGGAGACGTACGCCGAGATGATGCAGGTCATTCGGGAATTGGGGATGTGGTAGGCCATGTTTAATGTGAATTCCCGTGGTCCTGATGACGAGCGTTTCACAGCAGGGATGAGAGACTTAGTATTAAAAAATGTCCCCTCATCCTCATTTGGATCCCTCATGGCAGTTGTAGCACCCCATGTGGGTCGTCAGCTATATGATGTCACAACAATGATAGCCAGCTTGGGCGAAGTTGAGAACTGGCACTCTCAAACTCAGAAGGGAATATGGGTAGTTGTTGAAAAGTGAAAAGGAATGCCAAGGAGGGAAAGGAAGCCTCTTGGCATCACAGAACTTATTAAAGTCACCCATAACCAAATGTGGACAGATTTAGTGAGAGCAGGTGTAGATAGTAGTAAAATACATGCACAGCCCAATCTATGTTTGTTGGAATTATGGCAGCAGCTGCAAGAAGACCACAGGTTCATGACCATGAGAAGGACTGCTGCTCAGGGGGAGCCTGGACGCTCCAGGCCTCAGGCAAATACCCTGCGCCTGGAAGATACTTGCTGCCAACCCTATCCTCAGGTGATGGCCTGATCGCTTTCAAATAGGGTGAGGGCCAAGGAACCTGTCCACAGGGGACGGGGGGGGGGACCGGAGGCCACATGTGGAGCTTGCCATCCACTGGTCCCCAACTAACATGCAAAGGGTTTTAGCTCTGGCAGACCCAGGAGCAGAATGTACTCTGCTCTGTGGAAATCCAGAAAGATTTCACGGGTCTATTTGTATTGATGGCTATGGAGGCCAGAGTGTCAAGGTGACAGCAGTGAGACTATCTCTGGGGATTGGGTGATTACCCCCAAAAGAGTAGAAAGTATATGTATCGCCCATCCTGGAGTACATCCTGGGGGTGGAAGTACTACGTGGCTTATGGCTAGAGACCACAGCCAGAGAGTTTCACCTTAGAGTGTGTGTGGTAAAGGCAGTGGTGAGCGGACACGCTAAACATCTGCCCACACATCTGCCAGTCCCTAGGCGAGTGACTAATACCGAGCAATATCAGTTGCCCGGAGGCTACAAGGAAATTACGGGCACAATATCAGAACTGGAGAAAGTGGGCATTGTGCATACTTCCCACAGCCCCGACAATTCACCGGTGTGGCCAGTGAAGAAGCCTGATGGCTCTTGGCGCATGACAGTAGATTATCATGAGTTAAATAAGCTAGTTCCCGCCTTGCATGTTGCAGTGCCTTAGGCAGCAGATTTGGTGGATTATCTGCTGGTGCCAATGAATGTCTTTTGCCACTAGGTTGATACCTGGCCTGGACTAACTTGTGTTCTGTTGTATTTTGTTATAGTGTGATGTATACTATTCACTGTTGTGGGCCATGGCTGCATTGTGTATGTTTGCTATGAAACAAAATTGTATATAGGTAGATGGTCTGGCAGAAAACTCTGAGGGGGTGGATTGTAGGGTAAGTTAAAAAGCATCAGGCTTTTCTGCCCTCCTGCCATTAGGAGAGATGACGGATCCCTGTGGGCCTGAACGCAGGCCTGATGGCGGCACCTGGAGTAGGGTGGGGGTGTGGTGTCGAGGGTGGAGGAGAGCAGTGGAGTGTGCGGAGGAGAACGGTGACTACAAACAAGGGCGAGGAGCATGTGGCTGCTAGAACCGTTCATAAACCCAACTGGGATGGGTTGGTTGTGTTACAGCGGGGTCCTGGGGTTCACTCTGGGAAAGGTGTCAGTGCTCCCCTGTCAGTGGCATGCGACGAGTTTCCCAGGCGAGTTTCTCCACGAGACAGAGACGGTAGTTATATTAAAAGAACAGATTTATTAGGGAAAGGGAATGGGGCAGGTTTTGCTGAGAGAGGCCTGCATGGTTGCAGGCAGGCGGCCTTGACAGGTCATAGGCGGGCAGGAAGCTGCTGCCCTGCAGAGGGAGAGAGTTGGTAAGAAGAAGAACCTACACAGTCCCAGGTGGGAAGAGGGAGTGCTGCCCTGAGCCACTGTAGAGATTTTACAGACACAGTCCTCTTCTGTTTGGGGGGGGTCACTCCTTGTGAGCCGTCAGTTGGTTGCTGATTTTGGATAACCATGCAGAATCCAAGAGGGACCGGAGATAACAGGATGGGGAGTGGAGATTCCAGGATGGGCCCAATCTCCAAATCTTTCCCCTCAGGTCTGTGCTCCACTCCCTGGAGCATCTGATCCTGCTTGGTCTCATGCCTTGTGATAAGGCCCTGGTGCCTAAGGGTCACGACCTCTACAGCTGAGTTAATGGTCATGCTATTGACCTCTATCCTTACCTCCTTGTGAGTCAGGTTCTGGTGTCAGGGTACCTCCTTTCCAGTCTTTCTATTCTGTCTGCCATTAAGGCATTCCTATGATATTTTGTGAGGAGGGGGAGTTGGGTCCCGAATGCTGGGTGAGTACAGAGTAAGTGGCTCCTATAGCAATCAGAAAATTAATATCTTACCTGTGACATCCAGGGTTACCCTAGGCTTAACCACAGAGACCATGTCATTGGGGACCTGGTGACGTCCTTGGGCCCTATCACTTGTCATCCAGGAGGTGTCAGTAATCAGTCTACTACAGGGCAGGGAGAGGGGCACCGCAGAACCCCCCAAAGCTGCTTGCTCTAAATAGGTTCTGCCATCTGCCGCATCGACACAAAACATTTAAGACTTTAATGGAAAGGAACTTTACCACAATTAGTAAACAATACAGAAAAGACAAAGAATCTGTTAGAGGTCAGGGAGAAGGGCAGCCCAGACACCACAAACCTGCCTGCTCTAACTAGGTTCTGCCATCCGCCACATCAACAGAAAACATATGAGACTTAAATGAAAAGGAACGTTAATACAATTAGTAAACCATGCAGGAAAGGTAAAGAATATAGTTTCTAAATCAAGCATCCAAAGTTACCTGTCCCCTTGTGGGGAAAAGTCCACCCAATCAGGATTGGCCTAGAGCAAGGCCTGAAAGCCTGTCCCAAGTCTAAAGCGCCTTCCAGTGGGGACCCACAGAAAAGGATCAGAAACAACCAGACAAGTCTGGGAGGAAAAGAGCAAAATCAAATTCAAGACAAAAACCACCATTGTCACCTCCCCACCGGTCTCTCGACCATGCTGTTGTCACTCAGTCCACGACCAAAAGGCAAGTGCAGTTTCTGCACGTGTCTCTCAGCTCCATGTGCCTCCTCCAGGTCTCCTTCTGGCTCCATCCTGCTTCTTTCCTTCTCAGTCTCCACTGCAGGTTCTTCTCTCCCTTCTCAGCTCCCTTCTCTCCCTTCCTTTGGGTTGGGCAGGGAACCTGGAATTTCCCCTTTACCTGGGGACCACCCTATTATCATGGATAACTGTACGGAAACACATATTTTAACTGTCTTAATTTTTTAGGTGAGATGTCATTAAATTTTAGTTTTCTTATACTAAGAAGCAAAATATAAACCTGCAAGCTCAACAATATTTAGAGAAAGTGATACTGTTTAACAAATTCTCATTCTTAAACTTAATAAGACCTTCATTTTATATGAAATTTGGCCACCATTTAAATAATGATAAAAGAAAAAATTTAAGGGAGAGATACCAATTGTAACTGTTAGTTTTTCTTAGGACTGGAATTTTAAATTAATTTCAGAGTTGCAAATTCTAACATCCCAAAAACCAAATTTCTTTCTTAGGCAAGTACTAGATAGATGGATGAAAACCAAGAAAAATAAGAGAGACTTAATATCATATACATTTCCTACATACCTGTGAGGAACACAGTGTTGCTAAGAAACTTGCCCACGAGGCTAATTTTTGCTAGGACAAGGGGAAAGAAAGAAGTCAATCTGGGATTTTTCTGGAAAAGAATTTTATCAAGAGATTTAGGTCTAATCATCAAAATGCAAACTTATCTTTTTTGATGTAGACTAGGTCAATTACTCTTTTTTTTTCCTGAATACTATGTGCTTCCTTTTGAAAATAAAGACATCTCAACATAAAATATTGATACTCAACATGAAAAATGTAATGCTTGCATGCTTCAAATTCAGCCATTAAGTTTTGATCTAGTTTTTGATTACCAAAATCTTAAATCCTGATCTCAAAATTGGGGATTTTTTATTAGTCTTCAAATAGGTGTCATTTATAACTAACACTCCTAAGGCATTAGACATTGATAGAAATGGATATTTTTTTGATTCTTTTTTTAAAATGTTGGTCATGTGCATTAGTTTTAAAAAGTAGTTCTTTTTTTAAAAAAAGTAGTTATTCTATCTGTGAAAATACTGAGACATTTTTATTGATGAAATATAGAAACTGTTTTTACTAATTCCTTTAGAGAAAATATTTCTCAAAATTGTATATTTTTATTTAAATTTTTAAAAAAAATATTTATTTATTTATACATGAACCAGGGTACAGGGCAATTGCCAGGGAGGGCAATTTTTTTTTTTTTTTTTTTTTTACCAAATTGCCTTGATTGCCTTTATTTTTTTTAAAATATATTTTTGGTGCTCCTTCGTTTGGTGAGTATATGTTAATGAGTGTTATTTCTTCTTGAAGTATTGTCCCCTTGATCATAATGTAGTGACCATTCGGGTCTGTTTTTATCTTTTGGAGTTTGAAATCTGTTTTATCTGATATAAGTATAGCTGTTCCTGCTTTCTCTTTTGGTCCATTTGCTTGTAGGATTGTTTTCCATCCTTTAACTTTGAGTCTATTTTTATCTTTTGTAGCTAGATGTGTTTCCTGGAGACAGTAAAAGGTTGGATTTTGTTTCTTAATCCAGGCTGCAACTCTGTGTCTTTTTATTGAAGAGTTTAGTCCATTTACATTTAGAGTTAATATTGATATGTTAGCATCTGTATTTGCCATTGTGTTTGTCTTTCCTTTGATTTTATTTATTTATTCTTTTAATAACTTTTTTTTGGCCTTCCTTTGTTGTTATTCATCCCTCTGAGGTTCTGGCTTTAGGATTACTTGTAGTATTTTTTGGAGTGGGGGTTTAGTCATAATGAAATTCCGGAGTTTCTGTTTGTCTGGGAAGGTCTTTATTCTTTCTTCATAGAGGAAAGAGAACTTTGCAGGATAGAGTATTTTTGGTTGGCATCTGTTTTCTTGGAGTCTGTTGACTATGTCTCTCCATTCTCTCCTTGCCCGGAGTGTTTCTTCGGAGAAGTCTGATGTCAGCCTGATTGGTTTTTCCTTTGAATGTTATCTGTTTCTTCCATCTTGTCAGCTTCATTATTTTTTCCTTGTCCTAGATTCTTGGGAGCTTTACTATTATGTGTCTTGCTGTATTTTTCCTTTTGTCGTGGAAGTTTGGTGTTCTTCTTGCTTCTGGTATATCAGTTTTCAGCTCCTTCTTCACATTTGGGAAGTTCTCTTCAATTATCTCCTGGAATATTTTCTCTGTTCCTACATCTCTCTCCTCTCCTTCTGGTATTCCTATAACTCTTATATTTCATTTCTTCATGGAGTCAGATAGTTCCTGAAGTCTTTCTTCGTTCTTTTTCCTCCGTACTTCTCTTTCCTTTTCTGTTTTGGTTCTTTTTATTTCTGTTTTTTCAAGAGTACTTATTCGTTCTTCCATTTCATCTATTCTGCTTTCATTGCTTTTCCCAGAGTTCTTTAGTTCCTCCATTAATTCTTTGATCTCCTGCGTTTCTTTTGCTTCCCTCTTTAGGGACTCAATTTCATTCTTCTGACCATTGTTTTCCCTCTTTAGGGACTCAATTTCCAACTGCTGATCATTGTTTTCCTTCATGAGTTCTGTCATTTTTTTAATCACGGCAATTTTAAATTCTCTTTCTGGAAGTCTCAGAAGTTCTTCCAAGTTACTGTCGTTGCAATCTGGGGGGTGGTTTTCTTTTTGTGGTGTGCTTTTTTCCTGAGGGCTTGTTAGGTTGCTTGTGGTTCTTCTACTCCCTACTGTCTGTTTTCTAATTTGTCGTATGCATTGGGACACTGTGTTGCTGGGACTGGCCGGCATCTTGGGTGAGCTTCTCCGCCCCCCTCTGTCTCCTCCAGGAGCCATCTGTCGGTTTCAAGCAGTCTTTACTGAGGAGAGGTGCCTGTTCTAAAATGCCGATGTGGGGACACACTCCCCTGTGAACTTGGTCTGCCCCGGCGGTGGGTTCCCGCTCCCCCTCTGGGTTTGGACTGCAGGCCAGAAGGGGCCTGGCATGGGCGAGCTTCCCCACTCACCTCTGGCTCCTGAGGGAGCCTTCTGCAGGCAGTCTTTACTGAAGAAATGTCCCTGTTCTAAAATGGGGATGTTGGACGCACTCCCTGTGCGTCCAGTCTCAGGCACACTCTTCTGCATGCCCGGTCTGCCCTGGCTGTGGGTGCCCGCTCCCCCTGTGGGCTCAGACTGCTGGTCTGAAGGGGCCTGGGGTGGGCTAACTTCCCAGCTGGCCACGGGCTCCTCCAGGAGCCTTCTGCTGGTCAAGCAGTCTTTTCTGAAGAAAGGTGTTAGTGACTTTTTTTTCTGTTCACTAGGTGGCGCCAGAGATCTCTCCTAGAGCCCTTGGGGAGCTGTGTTTTTCACCCCGTGGGACAGGGAACAGAGTGGGAATGGTAGGGAAAACCTCAACGGCTTTGGGGTGCTGTGTCTGCCTTGTGCCCCACCGACGTGGAGGGCCCATGCCCCGAATTTCGTGCCCCGGGTCTCAGTTCCAAAGCCCTCAGGTCCAGGACGTGGGCTGTAGCCCGGTTCAGTGGCCCCAGGAATGGCGTCTTTTGCACCCTGCTCCCATGTCCAGGCGCCTGGTTTCTGATTACTCAGTGAGGGACTTTCACCTCAGTGAGGGCCCCTGTGTGTCTCCCCACAAGCCTAGGTCGCAGGCGCGGGGACCAGGGCAGCCGCGATCCTGATCCACGTTTGCTTTTCAAGCGCGCCACTTTTTCGAGCGATCCCGATCTGCATTTGCTTTTCCAGCACACCGCTTTTCTGAGCAAGCTTACCGGCCAGCCCGGGGCTGTGTGCAGGTCTCCAGAGTCGTTGTTGTTCTCTAATGGCGCCTGGAGCTGTTCGCTCACCACCGTGGTGAATCCTGCAGGGTTCTCCACAACTCCCGTTCACGAGGTGTGGTGGCAGAAGTATTTCCTTTCCACTCCCAGTCCCACTTGCTGCGTAGTTTATTCTTGTTGTTTGTTTTAGTTTGTTTTTTTCCTCCTTTCTGTTGGTTGGAGAGTGCCGACTTTGTGGGGGGGGCAGGGTTCTGCACTTTCCTCCCTTCTAGTCCTCTTTTATGGCAACTTTCTTCGTCGGGTAGTTTGCTGGAGTCGTCCTTTTATCTTCCGTGCCCCAGTTCTCATTGGGACCTGCCACTTTTCCTCCCTATTAACTTTTTTTTTAATGGGAGATCTTACTCGCAGCGTCTCCTTGCCGCCATTTTGCTCTGCCCTCCTATTTATTTATACATGAACCAGGGTACAGACCAGTTGCCAGGGAGGGTGAGAGGATTCACCAGAGACAGAGTGGCAGACTGATTGTAGACCAAATGGTTTTCAGGCTTTTCTGCCTTCCCACCATCAGGACTGCCCTGCCTGATGGGGCACCTGCAGTTGTTACATTGTAGCAAACTGTCTTCTTTACTTCTGTGGGCCATGAGAGGAGTCCTGAGAGATAGTCACCAAGAGAAGCAGAAGCAGGAGAGAGGAGAGAGACAAAGAGACAGAGAGAGAGAGAGAAGGGGAGAAAAGAAGCCAGAGAATCCCAGAGTGAAGACTTAGGGCTTGGAGGCCAGCCGGCCTCTTGGCCCCCTGGCACCCCAGCCTGCCGTGTACCTGGTTGCTGCAATGCATGTAAAGCTCAATAGAATCTTGAGAAAGCCACTGAGGTCTCCAAGACTCTCCTTTACCCTGTCTGCCAGATCAGAGAACCTGCACTGTGCTGTGCCTATCCTGCCACTACACTGCTGAGGGGAGCAGCGGGCGCCACAGGAGAGGTCTGCAGTGCCATGTGGGACCCTCGTTAGCCAGCCGGGATCGAACTGGCACTGCAGAGGCTGTGGACAGCTTAACAACACTACGCTCAAACGAGTGGGCCACTAGAAGAGGCCCTCAAATTTATATTTTTAAGAGTGACTTGTTGGCTTTAACTTTTTTTTATGTACCATGGCATATACAGGAGAAGAGACACATTAAGATCTTATTTTATAGTTTGCTTATTCCTGGACTCTCACTAGAAATCTGATTTTGGGGCCTCCCCGGTGGCACAGCAGTTGAGCACTGGGTTGCGTGGCTGGCTGGTTCTATTCCCGGCTGCCATTCGAGGGTCCCACATGGCGCTCAGACCTCTCCTGCCACCCGCTGCTCCCCTCAGCAGTATACTTTGTTGGTCTGCCTGCTCTGCTCTCCCCTCTGGCTCTGGTGAAATCTCTCACCCTCCTGCGCTTCTGACTGTACCCAGTGCTTGTATAAATAAATAAATAAATCTTAAAAAAAAAAAATCTTAGGTTTGGAATTTAACTCGTAAGATCTGAAATTTTCACTCTATAGTTTTAGCAGGCTAAGTAGTTTTAACAAAACTTTACACAGACCCGATAAGCAATTTGGAAGTTTTCTCAACCATTAAGTGTCCTGTATAGATTATTAGAAGTCCAAAGTAACTTAGCAATTTTTACAATAAACAGTCAGATTTTAAGATTAGGAAAACACAGGGAAATAGAGATTTATACCCATAGTATTTGTAGTGTAGTTAGTATTGCTAGTAAAGAGAGTGAAGATAGTATTGCTGGTTGAGTTAAGTTATCATTGTCAGTATTTAGTGAGGTTTAGTGAATACTTGAGTACTATTAGTACTAGTACATTTATTAATATCGTAGGAGAGTCAGTTGTCAGTGGAGGTAGCGCAAGGGCAGTGAGCACAGTCAGGGCTGGTGAGTGCTGACCCGAGAGGGAAAAGTCAGGCTGGCAGACTTCGGAATCAGCGTCCAGGGCTTCAACCGGGCACTGACCACATGCTGCTGTCGCCCAGAACACAGGGACCCCGTGGTCTACCTTGGCCAGAGGTACAAAGGCCCCAAGGTGGATGTGTGGAGCCTGGGCATCATGCCCTACCAAATGGTGACCGGCACACTGCCCTTCAGGGGGCCCAGCCTCAGGGCGATCAGGGAGCGCGTCCTGGGTGGGAACGTCCACCTGCCCTCCTACCTCACGGTCCAGGGCGGGGACCTGCTGGCCAAAATGCTGGCACAGGACCCCTGGAGGTTCCGCCCCCTGGAGAGCATCCAGCAGCAGGCCTGGGTAGCAGAAACGAGCAAGGGACTCCTGCCCTTCTGAGAGCCGTCACTCTGCCCCCAGGACCCAGCCATAACCAAAGGTATGGAGCGCCTGGGCTACCAGAGGCAGGAAATTTGGGAGGCCATTGACGCTAACAAGTAGGATGAGGTCATGACCACCTACCTGATCCTCCACTCCAGGAAGCAGGCGGGGGAGGAGGATTATAAGGAGGAGGGGGGGAGCCGCCGAGGCACGTCACTTTCCAGGTGCCAAAGTGCGTTAACTTCCGGGAGCCTGGTGACCCGATGTTTCGGGGAATACACCAAGCCAGTTATCCTGCGAAAGCACCCAGTGCAAAAGAGCGGAAAGGATGCCCCCTCCCGCAGCCTGAAGTTTTGGGGAATGCCCGAAGGCCAGGTATCCTGCGAAAGCTGGAAGTCCAAAAGAGGGGAAAGGATGCCACCCCAGGCAACAGGCTCATCTCCGCAAGGTCCCTGAGCTGGAGGACGCCCAGAAGCACACCACTGCCACAGGGCCAGGCCCCCTGCTAGAGGACACCCCAAAGGGCAGACCCTCCATGCTAGGCCCAGAGCTGGAGGACGCCTGCGGGGGACACCAGTACCTCTGTGGCCGGACCCCATCAGGAGGATGCCGGGGAGCACAGCAGCACCTCGGTGTCAGTCCTCCAGCTGGAGGACGCTGGGGAGCACGGCAGCACCACTGAGACAGGCCCCCAGCTGGAGAGGGACCAGGAAAGCAGGGCCAACACAATCTGTCCAGCTCCCCAGCCCTGCAACACCACCCTAAGACCTCCCCCAAGACATGGCTGGCCTTCCAGTACAGTGGCCCCTTCAGCAATCATCAGGGCCAGAGATAGAGTATTCGAAATTATCCTGGAATTTTGTTGCTGCTGTGCAGCATTGGAACTGGAGAGCAACAAAGATTGAAAATAGCGCCATAGCTGGCAGAAGACACCCACCCCCAAAGCACTACCACTCAGTGGCCATGGGGAACAGGAGTACACCAGGGAAGGTTGAGGCTCTGGAGAGGCCCAGGGGCTGGGCCCAGTCAGAGGGGCCAGGAGCAGCATGAGACTCACAGGACTGCAGCACAGAAGTCTGGGCAGCACAGATGTCCCTGGAGCACAGACGTCCCTGGAGCAGAGCAGGTGAAGGGCCAGGCGGGCAACAAAACTGGTGAAGCACCTGGAGGGGAGAAGAGTGGGTGAGGGGTATGATGTGGAAGGGTTGGGGAGAGGTGAGCAAGTACAGGACCAGGAGAGGGGTGTGGGGCTGTGTGGGCAGAGCCTCCATTGGCCCCAGGGCCAGAGGCGGGGAACCCTGGACCTCTCTCGTCCATCTTAGGTTCTGCCCCCTTGGTAGGAGAGACCTGCTGCTCACCCCTGGGCACACGGATGGTGCAGAGGATGCAGGAGCTCTTGCAAAGGCTTGGCCCCAGGTGTTAAAACGTGCAGATTGCAAGTAGCAGATAGAGAGGCTCTCTAGCTCCCCTTAACAAAGACTCGGGGACCAGTATATTAGAATCCAAACGGGACTCTCCAAGGTGGGCAGAGGTTATTCACAGAGCAGCCCTACTCCACCACGACCTGCTCAGCTGGAAAATCCGCACATCTTCCTGCTCCTCGAAGCCTAGGCTATGATCAATCTCAGTCCCCCAGCGAGCACACCTAGGTGTCCAGTGTCCCCTGGGCCGAAGCTGCAGCTTGTCATGGAGTACGTGCAGGAGGGATTTTGCAGCTTGGGATTCTTACACAGTGTCAGCCCAGCTGGAATTTCTCCTTTTAAAAATCCTCTCCAGATGGCCACCCACCCCTCCTCCTCCCTGGATTCAAACCCCACAGTGTGACCTTAGCCAAATTGGAAACATTAATATCACCCAACAGATGCACGCTTGGGACACCAGTCTCTGCCAATTAAATCACTGGGTACAGGAACGAAAATCTACAGGGGCTATCTACCTTAAATTTGTGCTTTTTCATCGTTGTTTAGATGGTGTTCAATTCTCTTCTAAAACTAAGGTTTAGCTAAGTCTGGTAAATGCAAGTGAGGTGAGGTATGTGTGTTTGAAAAAAGAAATGTATGGAAGAGGGATATTCTGAAGGGCCTTAAGATAATGTAAAGCAGGATGAGTAAAATGAAATGGCATAAGAAAGAAAGAAAAATAAAGTGTTGAATGTCTGAGAGGGAGATTTTGGTGAGAATCTGTGTGTACTCAGGTGTCTCCCCCTCTTTCAACACATTCATGGGCTTGCTCATCTGACCAGCAAAGCCCCCTCTGATTGATACTTTGTCAGCCGAAGCTGGGGCCAGTACAACCAAACATGGACAAGCTCTCCCTTACAGCCTTGGATGCTGCCCCTAGTAGGCCCAGTGATCATGATTAAGCTTTTCCTTGTTTCTACACCCCGTTTTTTCTGCTTTATCCATACAACGCTCTCTGAGATGAGCCTTCTCTCTCCCAGACCCGGGAAAGCCATTCCTGTTATGGACAGATGAGCAACAGGGCATTGCTCTAGGGATTCTGGACCAACCTGGGTCAGTCTAGCAAACAGTTGCTTTATTTCTCTAAAAAATGGATCCCACTGTAAGAGGATGGCAGCCCTGCCTGCGTGCACTTGTGGCAGCTGCTTGACTCGCTAGACAGGCCTTAAAACCCACACTGGGCCAACCTGTAAACGTTAGTTCTCCACCTAGGCTCCAGGACCTGCTCATTCAACAGGCTCTCTCCCCTCCATCACCTTCTTGTCTGTTAGATTCTACTCTCTTTGTCAAAGACCCTCTTATCTCATCTCCCTCTACCAATCCTCAACTCTCAATCATGCCAGGCCTCAAGGGTGTCCCACTCCCTAACGCAGATAACACCCACTTCTTACTATGGTGGACACCATCACCAGTCGGACAATGGACTCACCTTTATCTCAAAGATTACTCCACAGGTCTCCTCCCTGGGCATCACATGGAAACTACACATTCCCTCCAGACCGCAATCCTCTGGTAAGGTAGATCGGGTGAATGGTCTTACCAGAGATCACCTAACCAAACTCTCCACTGAGCTGCGTAAATCCTGGGTAGAGCTGCTCACACTGGCTTTAGAGCACCTCCGATCCACTCCCTGTGGCCCCTTGTTCCTGACCCCGCCTTGAACGGATGTATGACAGACCTCTTCTTACTAACCATGAACTCCCCGTCCAACCGACACATTGGCTGGATATTTTCATACTTCTCTTTGCTCAGACAGCTGTTCCAATAATACGCAGACTGTTGTCTGCCACAACCTGTGCTTCTGTCCCCTGATGCACCTGTCAACCTGCTGTGCCCTGGAGACCAGGTTTTTCTGAAAGCCATCTCTCCAAAACAACTTCCGCCAAAGTGGATGGGTCCACACATGATCATCCCGACTACACCAACGGCTGTCAAGTTCTTGGGCAACACGTCTTGGCATCAGCTGTCCAGGGTCAAACCGATCCCTGTGGACAAACAGTATGTATGCGAGCACATGGGCCCAACTCGGGTACACATCACTGTGCCCCTGGTCCACATCCCACTCAGCCTATAAAGTAGAGGCCCTCTGATTCACCTTCCTCTGTTTTTTTTTTTTTAAGATTTATTTATGCAAGCACTGGGTACAGTCAGAAGCACAGGAGGGTGAGAGAACTCACCAGAGACAAAGCGAAAAGCTGAACAGGCAGACTTGACGAAGCATATTGCTGAGGGGAGCAGTGGGTGGCAGGAGAGGTCTGCCCGCCTTGTGGGACCCTCGCCTTGAGGCCAGGAATTGAACCGGTGCTGTAGAGGCTGCGGGCAGCTTGGCAATCCAGCGCTCAACCGTCCACCGCTGCACCACCTGGGAGGCTCCTCTCCTTCCTCTGTTTCTAATCCCATCTCTTCAAGCCACTTCCCTTTCTTCTGTCTATGCCTGGCAATTTCAGATCAACACAGCCTCGGGCAACGTATTACCACTCATAGGGCCTCTTATCCTAATCTCCTAATTTTTTTTCTTTTTGCCCCATGCTTACTCTGTTTCATCCAACACCGGATCCAAGATCTGTCCCATACCACCTTTAACCAACTCCTTCTCCACCCATATCCTCGAGTCCCTGCAAAAACTATCTCATAACCAGCCCTGAGCCCCCACCCTGGTCTTCACCGCTGTCCAGCAGAAAGTAGCCAAAGAAAGAACCATTGGCCCTTTTCAACAAAAGGCTGGTATGAAAGGTTGATGCAGGGACCAGGAATGAGGAAGCCCACATACAAACAACAAGATGGTCCTGACACCAGTATCCCTGATTCCATCAAACCGAAACTGAAGCCATAAGCAGGAGAAAACAATTCGGCTCCACGTAAAAAAAAAAAAAAAAAACTTTGTTCCCCCTAAACCTGTTTCCCCCCCCCCCCCGCCAACCCAGTTTCCCTCCCTAACCTCTCCTCACCCTATAAAATGACATCTCCCCCCACAACGGGCACGACTTCAGGGAACCCCCCCTTCTTGGGACCCCGAAGCTTGTCCGGGGGTGCAATGAATTTTCCCTTCCTTTGAGAAAGTTTAGCTTGGCTCCCCCTTTCTTTACTGAGCCAAACTGTTACAGGGCAACCCTGGTATAAAAAGGGTTGTCTGACTGTTTCCCGATTCTGGTGGAGTGTTTTGGATTCTGGTGGAGCTGCAAGGACACGGCCGGTTCTGAAATGGGAAGAGTTGGGGGTCCTGGAGGGCAGCATCCTGGTGGTGAGATGCTCTGTGAGGATTCAGAGAAGCAGGGCTCAGAGGAGAGGAGACTCGGGGGAATGCCCTGGGTATGAGGTTTCCAGCTTTGCTCCCCAGAATCCCTCTCTCCAGCCTCTGGATAACAAAACCTGGGGAAACAGGAAAGTAGATTGTTTTTTCCTTTTACAACCTATTTAGTATTGAGGACATTAAAAATATATATACCATTTAATGAATTCTGTTAAATTTACAGAAAAGTTGCAAAGATAGTACAGTTCTTATTTATCCCACACCATTTCCACTTTAACATCTTACATGAATTTTTTTTTGTATTTTTTTACAGCTAATGAAGCAATATTGACACAATTACCAAACTCCGTGCTTAATATCATTAGTTTTTCCTAATGTACATTTTATGTTCCATAATCCAAATTGCCTCATTCAGTTACAGCCAGTTCTCTTTCATGTGCCTCTTGCTGACTGTTTCTCTGACTTTGCTTGTTTTTATAACATTGACATTGGTGAGGAGTGATATTTTGGAGAGGTGTTGGGGTCACAGTTGGAGTTATTGGGTCACGTCTGAGAAAAGTTTCACCAGATTCCCCCTTTCACATACACAGTGAGTTTCCCCTCAAGACAGAGACTTTTAGTCTCTCCCAAAGAGAAGTTTTATTATTTCTTTTTTTTAAAAAAGGGAAAGAGTCAGAACCCTGCTACCTCCTCCACCCACTGAGTAGGCACTCTCTGACCAACGGAAAGAAGGAAAAAAAAAAAACCCAGCAAGAACAAACTACAGATCAAGTGGGACACTGAGTAGAGAGGAACAATTTCAGGCACCGCACCCCACAAATGGGAACTGTGGAGAACGGTGATGAAATCACCACAGAGGTGATCGAGTGGCTCTGGGCGCCATCAGAGGAAGACTAGGACTCCACGGAGACCTACAAATAGCCTAAGGCCAGCCGAGAACCACTGGGAAAAAGCAAAGGTCAGCAAGGACAGGTCTCTGGTGCCCCCTCATGACCAGAACAAAATCAACAACTAACTGATTCCCTGTTGGAACTAAGTAACTACAGAGGGAGGGAACTGTAAGGGACAGTGCCCAGCAACACAGCATCAACACTCTGGTGGAGTTTTGGCCTACCAGTGCTAGTCTCAGTCTGGTGAACAGTTTCCGACACGCCTAGAGGAGCACTCCAAAGAGATGCTCACCAACACCAATGGAACAACGTCTCAATGCATAGAACTAAATAGAAAGCAAACAACAGGGAGAAGGAAACATGCACAGGGGACGCAAGGCTTCTCATTCTGGCTCAATTGTCTGGAGCACCCAGAACAACTCAGATTTATGGAGACAGACCACCTCCTAGGTTAGTTACAAAACAGTGGATTATACTTTTGTTCCTTAGTATTCAGCATTATTCTGGCACACATGCACAGCCAAGATTCTGCAGTATCAGATTATTCTGTTCTATCTTCTAATCTAGTTTCTCTCACAGGCCTGGTTTCGCTGACACAACATCCTGATCTGTAGGAGGGCCAATCATCTGACCTGGGCTGATCCATCTTTAAGCCATGCCCAGTCTTTCATCCATGACCGTGATAGTTTCCTTGCCTCAACACTTTATGCCATAGGGGTCTCCACATCTCCCCCCCTTTTTAAAAAAAAGATTTATTTATGCATTCAAGAACTGGGGTACAGGCCAGAAGTGTGGGGGAATGAGACAATTCACCAGAGTGGAGAACAGAACAGGTGGACTAATGGAAATACACTGCTGAGGGGAGCAGCAGGGTGTCTGGAGAGGTCTGCTGTGCCATGTGTGTAACCCCCTGGGTGGAGATCAAACTCGTGTTCACTGGCATTGGACAGCTTCATAGGTTGCATCTCAACCCCTTGCACCAGCAGGGAGGTCCCCTTTTTTTGTTTTGTTTTTTAGTGTAGCCTTGACAATGACTATGGCAGCAACAATTAGTTGTTTTCACTCCCACATGCTTCTTCCTTTACTTTTGTAGAAGAGGATTTAAAGTAACAGATATGCAAAAATAAGGATTAGTGCAATTAACATGAAGATAATTCCCAAAGCTTTTACATAGTTCAGTTTATTTAAATTGGTAAACCCCATCATTAAATTTACAACATATTTCCCTCCTACTGCTGATAAGCATTTAACAAATGTCCCCTGTGTATTTTGTTGCAAGTGTTGCATTTGCTCAGACATATATACATTTCCTTGAAATTGTAGCTTAATATGTTTCCATGTAGCCTGAGTCTGATTATATACAAATGGAGTTACACAGATGGATGTACAGGTCCAGTCACAGGGCTAAGACAGTTGGGTCTGTACAGTTTTTAGCTTATCTCTTGACAATTTTACCGTCTGTTGTCCTTATAGTTTGTCTCTAAGGTCCGTGACATCAGAATAGGAGTTTGGTAGAACAGTGTCACAACAAAACACAACAGAGTTGGTGGTGTCTAGGGGGCTTGTTGATGTCCATCATGTCAGCGTACAGCAGCCTGAAGGGCATCGAGTCTTGATCTGAGGTTCCGGAGAACAGCACAGTCAGTGGGAAGGGTCCTCGTTTCTCCTGTCGGCCTACATAGGTGGCATCCCAGGTGCCAGCTAGATGGCTAATGGCTGGAGCTCTGGAATAAGATGGGTCTTTTTCTGCTGGAATCCAAAGTGGTCCTGTAGGTAATGAAACAATAACATACCCTCTCCCCCATGTTCAGTGTTTTTTTTTTTAAATATTTATTTATTTATGCATACAAGAGCTGGAATAACGGCCAGAGGTGTGGGGGTGTGTGTGTGAGAGAGAGGATTCACCAGAGACAGAGTGGGGAACAGAACATGCAGATTGACCGGAGTACACCACTGAGGGGAACAGTGTGTGAGTCAGGAGAGGTATGCTGCACCATGTAGGAAGCTCCCTGGCCGACCGGGGGATCCAGCTCCTGCTGCGGTGGCTGCAGACAGCTTCATAGGTTGTGCCTTAAGCCCTTGCGCCTCCAGGGGGGACCCCATGTTCAGTGTTTTAAGGTCCCAGCCAAGTTGGCCCTTGTGATGGACAGTAATCTATGACCAGGGGCCTAGGGCTTGGTGTTGTTGTCATAAAATGCTGCTCCACTGCCCTGAGGAAGTAGGGATGAGATGTTGCTCAACAGTTGTTAGACCAAAGCAGTTGCAATTCAAGAATTTAAAAGTAAATAAAATGTTGTATATAAGTACCGATAGGCACACATTTTCTTCTAGACACCCACTATTTTTTTTATTTTAAACCCCGATCTCAGGATTTTAGTGTATGGTAGAGAATAACAATCAGCTGCCAGTGTTGTCCGTATGTGTCTAGTATGATAGTCCTTCATTCCTGGAAATTACTCAGTCCATGGGGGTGGGGGTGAGAAGATTCACCAGAGAGAGTGGGGAGCAGAACAGGAAGATCTACTGAAATACACTGCTGAGGGGAGCAGCAGGCAAGGCAGAAGAGGTCTGCAGTGCCATGCGGGTAGCTCCCTGGCCAGCCGGGGATCGAACTCATGCTTCAGTGGCTGGCAATAGTTCGATAATGCTGTCTTTAACACCCTGCGCCACCAGGGAGGTCCGGTTTAACTTTTCTAAAAACAAGTTTTCTCCACCTTGACCCAATTTTATACAATAGTACAGCAAAATATTTGCAATCTGAATATACTCTCAGACCAATTTACTTATTTTTGCATAAAATCACAAGGCAGAGTAACCAAAC
>NW_028167790.1:0-32993 GCF_964194135.1 Talpa europaea
GGAGAAGCTTATACCGTTTTAATTCTGTAGAGTCAGAGAGAAAAATATATCACCTCACCAAAAATGCTTTTAGAGTCACATTTTAATATAAAAATAAATTTCTAATCCAGTGTTATCACTCCTCTAACCTTGTCTTGGTCAAGGGTTGAGAAATATATATTTTAAGTTGCTTCAAAGTAGGTAGTATCAGTTCCCACTCATATCTCTCACCAAAAATGCCTAAATCATTTTTTCATACTTCTGTTTAAAGCAAGAAAACCATAGCTTGTAGGCTGCATACTTTGGGATATGAGATTAACAAGCAATATCGTAATTTTAAAATGTCAATGTTTATTCACTTATTTAATCTATTGGCCAGGTAAATGCCTAGTCCTGCACTATGGTGACAATATGCACTAAAAAGAATTGATTGATTGCTAACCCTTTGAAGACTGCTATTTTTAAAGAGGAGAGTGGGGACACAAACATTTACCACAAAATATGATCAATTGCTCTAGGCGAGAGAGAGATTAACGTATATGAGTGAATGTGAAAAATTCCATATGACTAGAGCAAAAATGACACCTAAAGGGAAAGTATACAGATGTGAGAATGGAAAGGAAGGCAAATGCAAGCTCCCAAATGGCCCTATGTGCAAGTTATACCTTCTTAAAAAAAAAAAAAAAAAGTTTATTTATTTATGCATAGAAGAACTGGGTTGTAGGCCAGAGGTGCAGAGAGCAAGAGGATTCACCAGAGACAGAGAGTGGAGCGAAACAGGCAGATCTACTGAAATATACTGCTAAGGGGAACACTAAGCGAGATGAGAGGTCTGCTGCACCATGTGGGTAGCTCCCTGGCTTGGATTGAACTCAGGCTGCAGCAGTGTTAGCACTGAGACTTAATCCCTATGCCACTAGGGAGGCCCCAAATTATACCTTCTTTAAGGTGCTAAGGAAATCTCCTCAACAAAAACAATTTTTTCATATAGAATTGTTAGTTTTTAAAGTATTACAAAAGAACAAGATACTTATTATGGAATACTGTAATAATTTGACTCTTAAGATAGCTCATGACATGTGAAACAACCCCAATTACTAATTTTTAGATAACTCTTGGTCTGAACCTTAATTCCTCTCTCACTTTTGACACTCCTTAAATATATAGACTTACTTATCACTTCCTCTTTTTTAATAGTTTTTGAAAATAATATATATTTATGCAATTTTTGATTAAAAAAACATTTACTTTTTTCTGTAGATCTGTTTTACTGATCAAATTGTAAAATAATTAACACTGAACTATTTAATGAGATATTTAATCTTTTCCTAATATAGGCTTCCCTAACTTTTTTATAGTACTATTAATCTATTCTTAATACATACTATGGTTGCTTTGTCTAATCTCTTATTTTTTTTTCAAATTATACAGAATGCTGCAAGAAGTTCTCCAAAAGTACTTTAATTTTTTCATCTCTGGTACTATAACAAAGTTATAATCTTTTGTCCTGAATGAGCCCAAGCAGAATCCCTAAGTAGGTTTTTAACACATTGTCTTCTAATTAGAGAATCATCTGAATAGCAGTATCACAATAACAACTGCTAGCTAAACATTAAAAAAAAATTCCATATCTTAGGAAAGAACCCATGAAGATGGTTTTACCATCTTAGCTATGGTCTATTCTTTCCAATAAAATATCTGACTTAGTAAGTACTTCCCCTAATTCTAGACCAAAATAAAGGTAAGCTCGCTGGGAGAACTTGCCTTTGTCACATATTTTGTTTTATTTAGTTTTTAATAACATCTCTAGTCCCAGGTTACCATCTTTCAATTGATTATAATAGGAGCCAGGTGAGAAAACTGAAATGGCTTAACATGAATCCAGCCCCACTCTTCATTAGCAAGTAAATATAAATGCCTATATGTGAAGGGGTGGAAAAGATAAATATTAGAAGAGAATTACAGCAGTCTCTGTTCAGTATGGCAGGCTGTGAGATTAGACTTCCTAGCTAGGCTCAATTAGAGAATGAGGAAAGGCAAATTTAATGCAGCACTTTATCTCGATAAGATAATCCTGGCTTCAGGAACTTGGAGAATGAGTATTGGTATCAGGAGGAAGGGGGAAAAAAAAAAAAGCTCCAAGCAAGTATTTTGCTCATGGTGTTTCAGAATCATTATCTTCAAATACAAAGGACAATATTATTATCTTTTGTGATTTACAATAGTTGAATTTCCATGAGATAAGCCTAAGTTTTTACGGTCTTGAAAAATACTGTTATGTTGTTGTTGTTCTTGTTATTGGCATTGTTTATAGAGAAAAGTGCAGCAAAGTGACAAGCTTAGACAGAAGACAATTTCTGAAGGGAAATGGGGCTGATTGCCACATAGATGGAAAGCAGAAAAAAATCTGGAACCTATTGTAGTGTTGTAAATGATTCTTTTAACAATGTGTGTGTGTATAAAGCTTGATTAAAAATCACCTAATACTGATTTCAGTTCTTCATGACCATGATTATGTGTATTGTTGATAACCTATCCCCCCAAAAAAAGACCAATAGCTACATGGTCATTTAAATATTTATGTCTGTCACTTCACAGGAGCTTGATTGTACTCTGTTGAAGGTTGCACCCATGTCATAGGCTTCTTCATAGATAATACTTTAAAGCTATAAATTTCTCTAACATTTGGAGTCCAGCAAGATGGCAGCAGAAGAACACACTAGACTCACCTTTTCCACATACTCACAACCATATTACAACAAAACAAGTTGAATAACCCCCAAAGAATAAAGGGACAACTGTCACATGTGTTAGGAGAAATAGTATAGCAGTAAGGACTATCAACAACTTTATTTATATTGTATTTAGAGCCATACTAGGACCATACAACCCAAAAGAGGAAGTGTTAACTGCTGAACAGAGCCTATCTGCTGCTGTTAACTCAAGGGTACATGTCCAAATCGGGGAACCTTAAAAACTGGGTGCTACACTGTAGTAAGGTATGCACAGAGTTGATTAAAAAAACTATCATTTTTATTTGTTTGAATTAAAATCCTGTGAAATGTATAAAAAGCTGACACAAAAGTTTTAAATCTGTGAATATAGCTTTCTAGATAATTTTTCTAAAGCATCTTGTGTTAAGATTAGGAACAGTTGGGAGTGGCAAAAAACAAAAGGCAACTTTTCTTTCTGCTGGGAAAGCCTGCAATTGACAGTACAGTGCTCGAATGGCATCATAATGTCAAGGACATAGCTTCCTTGCATGATTTATTCCACTTTGTAGCATCCATTCCCCAAGTTCATTTGTTGTCCAAGGTATCCCTTTCAGTTGGACACATCATATCTTTACTTCAGCCAGTAGGAAGGGAGACAGAGGGCAGCAGTCTTGTCCTTTCCTTTATAAATTCTTCCCCAAATCTGCATGTACCTACTCTTATTTTGCATGTAAAACACTATTTTTCTTACATTTTAATTAAAAACCATACATGTGGTCTTTATCAGGACTCTGTACAATGTTCCTATTAATTTCTATGAGTAACCTAGTCAGTGCCTTATATTTAATATTATACAAATGCTTCCATATATACTACATATATACACACAAATGAATAAAACACAGTTTGTCTATAATTTGAAAGCTGAGATTTCTTTCTCTACAGAAACAGTATTCCTTTATTAACTCATTCATACTTCCATTGCTAATAAGGATTGTGTGCCAAGACCCATATCTTTTGCTGGGAACATGATGGCAATAAGGGAAACAAAGCCCCAATAATCAAGAAATGTGTAATATGTAGTAGATGTAAGCATGTTACCAGGGTCAAACATGGCTTTCTAAAGAAATTGGTACCTAAGACCTGTAGAATGAGTGAGTGATAAACAGGCAAAAAGGAGAGGATAGGAGACTTCATATGAAAACAGTATGTACAATTCCTAAGACAACAGAGACTGTTTCCCAGACTGGCTCACAAAGATTTTTTATACTATAATATACATAAAGTGGAATCACAGGTTGATAGAGATAAACAGAAATGAAAAAATCTAGTTGTTGAATCTTTGGCCTAGAAGTATAAGAGTCCTTAAAATATTACCTTGTCTAACCTTTAATATTTTGGTTGGGGAAACTGAAGTCCAATTTTTTGTCTAACATATTCCCAAGGATTGGTGGCAAAGCCCAGACCAGAAGTCACATCACTTGCTTCTCCTTTCAAACACTGTATCAAGGATAGAACTAATTTACAAATAATATGCCTTCTCTGTTAGGCATGTTTTGTACAGTTGTACTTAGAGCTCTCATAAAATAACATGCATTCAGAGTAGTCTATTAGACTCAGTGACTTTAATTTGCAAGTTCTTATGTGAGCATATGTACATTTATATATTAGTGATTAAATTCAAGTGCAATTAAAAGATTAGCAGTATCTTAAATTATAGCAGTCAGCAGTATCTTAAATTAGTTTCCTTGTGCAATTAAAAAAAACTTATGACATAGATCTATCATGGTAACACACCATGTTAACAAGAATCACACAATCTGTCCCTTTAATCTCTCTTAGCCTGTTCTTGTTTCACTTCCACAAATGGCAGGTAGAACTCCCAACATTAAAATCAAGTTCCAAGTCGGAAAGAGAGTCTAGGATAGCTGAATCTGCTGTTTGTTTGCTTTTTTTTAATTGTTAAAGGGTCAGACAAAGACAAATTTTAAAACTGACCCTTGAAAACTGACCATTGATCATAGATCAATGAGCAGGAGGGGCAGGGGGCCTGGGCGGTGAAAGCAGTGGGCGGGAGAAAATAATGGACTATGGAGAGGGCTGTGGGTCTGTTATCTTTTAAGGAACTTTCCCAGGAACATCACCCAGTGACTTCTACTTGTACATCTTTGCCTAACATGTCTCAATAGCTCTATTTGTCCAGAAGGCTAGAAAACATGATTTCTTTATTTTTTGGTTTGGGCCTTTTGCTGCCCCAACAGAATCAGCTTCTAAAGTCTAACTCAGAAATCTGTTTTCAAAAGCTTTCAAAAGAATTTGCTTCTTTGCCTGGTATAACCATTTCTTCAACACATCATCCCATGTAAAACTGATTCTCCTCATTCATTAAATGGGGGAGATTAAATAAATATATTTACTTTATCCAATAAACTGAGTAGGTTCCTCTGATATTCTATTATAGCTGACCATTTTACCCAAAGCTTGATAAGGAAGAAACAAAAGTAAAGATAAGTCTCAGATTTCTAAGTGGTTCTTTTATTCTCTCCTGTGATGCTTATAACTTTACCCAGGAGAGACAGTGAGACATAAGGCAGAGACACAGAGACATATAAAAACAGATTGGTCTGGCAAGCTTGCTGGTTTATATAACACACTTCATAACTTTGAATATCATTGTCTAGTAACAGATTGCTTCAGAGACCTCAACTAAATCTTTTAACCTTTCAAATCACTATCAGTATGATGTGGAGCATGGCTATCCCGATGTCTCAAGTTCCTTCCCCTCCATCCAGTAGTTTTATCAGTTCATGTAATCATGATCTATTTGGGCATCACTTTAACAGAGGACAGTTTATTTCTAGAAAGAACTTTTCTTTGCTGTCCACTTAGGTGGCACACAAAACAAAGCTCATATTTTATGCACATCTGTCTAGTTCAACATATTTCAGAATTTCAATTGCAAAATATTTCCATTCTTAATATATAACAATCCATGTCCATATTAAAGAGAACCACAATCTTACTAAACCTGACCCAGTGTTACCATGTGACTTCATATGTGGAAAAGAGAGGTCCCCAGCAAAATAAGGATTCTCTGCAAAACACTTATTCTCTTCAAGAATTGGGGCTTTGGAGGTTTTCTGTAGCCATAACCTCCTCCAGGAGCACTTTCTTTGCCAGTTTTCTCAGGAACTGAAAATTGCTTTTTAAGATGATACTGGCAAACCAATCTAAATGGCCATCCTTTTTCAAGTGTTCATTGATTACTCCTCCAGGGGTTCCTTTGAGGATATAACAAACCAGAAGCCAAGGTGCCTTGTCTATTCATTTATTAGCGTCTAGCACAATGATATGTGTAGTCAGGCATTTATTAACTAGTGTTGTTTCCATAGCAATGAGTCCAACCTCAAGTAGGTTAATACACTTACAATACACTTACACATTTTCAGGTAAATGAACACAGAGAGATGTACTTCAATGAACATATACTCATAAGCCTGCTACTTAAAGCTTCTGGACCTCCAGCATACATATCTACCCCCTCTGTTGTAAATCAGTGCTTAAGCAAGAGTTTGCAGTGGTATAAAATGCCTGACAATCAGCAGCACCAGATCCTTTCCTTTTCTCAGTAGTGAGAAAGGAGTTACAGAGCGGGGTACTGTTATTGAGCATAATATCTCCTGTTCAAATTACTGAAAATTAGTATGTGTTATGAGTTTCTGCTCACCTCAGAGAAAGAATCTCTTTGAAAGAGCAATAATGATGAAGTGGTCTTGTTCTCAACAGAGCTTTGCATATTTCAGTTGTTTGCTTGTCCTCTTCCCAAGGAGCAATTAGAATTTCCCAGAATCTCAACAGCCTGCTTTCTGTCTTTGTTTAGACTTGCTATATGTCGCAAGCCTAATGGACACATTCAGTAGCTGTGATTAAGAATGAGGAATGGAGATCAGAGAGGTCACAGATGCTTAGATGGCTTGTTAGAGTTTTAAACTCTAATGAACAACTTGCAACAGAGCTAAATAAAACCTACTTAAATCAAAACTCATCAGTGCTCTAACATAACAGACAAAGGCTGATGCCCAGAGTTAATTTGAAAAATTAAAACTCTAGAATATGGTCTAACATGGTATGAATTTGCAGTATAGAGAATTTTCTACCATCCCTGTTCCATCCAGGTTTATACTGGATATTGTATGAAAAGTAGCTATGATGTAGACATAGCTTATTAGTTTGTGTCCATTTCACACCCTTGACTTTTGATAAATGTACATTTCAAAAAGTGTTAAGATACTGGTTTTGTGTGTAGTCATCTCACCTATAATATTTTCAAATGATTTTCTTTGTTGTTGTCATTAGTGTTGCATGTTTGGACCTATTATTTGGTTTGACATGGATCCTGGCAAAATCTATTTGGTCAATCATACAGAAAACTGCTATTTATATTTTTTAAATGGCAAATTCATGATGTCAACTTATACTATGATTAGTAATGGTTATATTATGCTTCAGGGAATTGAGAGAATAGTCCTATATTGATTAAATAATATGATGACATCTTTCTTAAATAAGTTCTCCGAGGGAACTAACTATTTATGGCTTCTGTACCTTAACTTTCAGAAAACCTTAGATAATTCTGTTCTGAAATATATTCATAACTAAGAAGGAATAATAATAAAGTGCTATTCAAGGCTAAAATGCATCCCACTTTCTAATGAAGGTTTTCCCTGGTATGCGTCCTTCACCCATTAATGTTTTTGATTGTTTAATCCAAGATTCAAATTGAAAACTTCTTTTATCATCAGTTTAATTTGGCGATTACCTAACATACCTAGAATCAAAGATAGACATCAGTAAACTGTCTTTGTCCATGAATGTAAATCACCCTAACAAAAGCTACAAACACCAGAAATAATTACAAAAACTTTGGACTAAGCCATCAGTTACAAAATGTTTAACTCTCTAGCTTTTCACTTTGGTTAAAGCTTATGACTATACTGTAGCTACTTTTCCTGTCCAGAATATGATCATTTGTTCTATGAAATGTAATTGTTATGCCCTTATGTATTAAGCAGAAATATGTAACAAGAGTCATGCAGTAATATTTGTTATTTTCTTTTAAAAATAAAAACAGGAATAAATTAATAAGTACCTGGCATAAACAAAGAAATTTTACTCTGTAGCATAAAATAATTTCACCACTTTACGTATGCCTTTACAAGTAAGAAAATTATCTGTAATACAAAGATTTAGTCTTGTAGCTTATACCTAAAAGGTACATTTAATTACTGAATAGTAGTCATACGTAACTTTACAATTTATAAGTGTAGGTAATTTTTATCATTTTTAAAGCCATGCAGGCATAGTTCATGCACCATGTACCAAAGTCAGTGGGAGAAAAGAATATTCCAACCCCCAGTTGGAACAAATAAAAAATTCTATGAGAATGCCTGTGACATTGGGATACAAATCTAACTATGTGCTGCTTGTGAAAGAAAAAAATCCAAATCTATAATAATAAATTAAAAAATCTATAAAACAAATTAAAAACAGATACTTATTATAAAAAAACATGAAAATTACTCAGCAATTCCCTCCCCAAATGCCTCTAAGTCATGGTTTCCCCTTGGTAAATTCCTATGTTTGTCAACAGATTATGAGGACAGAAATAGGTAATACACAAATTACACTAAGTACTTAAAAACACTTTATCCTCCAAAATTATCTTGCATAGCAACTTTTTTACAGATTTGTTTTCAGGAAGCTGAAACAAATCTGTAAAAGATTAAATAAGCAATCCAAAGTCACAGAACTAGTTGTAGTGGAAATATATATCCAGAGACTTGTTTCGTAAAATGCAGTACTTGTGACACTGTCATTACGACCTCTGGAAAAGGAATAGACAGTGCTTAAGAATGAAGCAAGGGGTGGGAGGTGGGAGATGGACCAACCCCATTTGTGAGCCAAACCCATGTCTGAACTGTTCTGTCACCTGAAACATGGTTCAAGTCACCAATTTATAGCTCAACTGGGAAGAAAATTCCTCAGTGACCTCACATATAATGATGCTTTCTGTCTCCTTTTGCCAACGAGACACACAACAGCATTCTCTCGAAATAACCCAAATAAAACCCAAGCACTAGATATTTATTATCTCACTGCTACACTTAGTGAGGGCAGGAACCTTGTATAACCCCAATAAAGCTGGGTTATCTTGCTTTAAAAATAAATAAATAAATGTGACTTTAAAAACCTTGAAATAGTAATCTAGATCATTACTGGACATTTTCTTAAGGATGCTTGAGAGTCACCAAATTATTCCAATAGTAATAATACTAAATCTCTTTATTTCTCTCTGAAAAGCACTAAACCTCATAGTAACTGCTCAGATATAGTTTTCTGTCTCTCTTCCAAGCTCAAGCTGTGCTGGCTCCATTCCCCACTTCCTGCTCATCTCTCAACACCTCTCCTTTCTACCACCAAATCATTCCTTTTCTTTCTTAGTTTCTTTCTTATGTGAAGTGATTTATTCATTATATAAGATTCTCAATCATATATTACCCCTAATAATAGATAACTAACTTACCCCTGGAAAATAGTATGTCTATCTATACACATATATACACATAATTATGTTTGCATATAAAAGGTATATTTCTTATGCTTTTAATAAACATGCTGCACATACCAGTGGATACACATAGGTACATTTATAGACATAGTATGCATTCTAACACACATATTATATATAAATACATATATATAAATATATATTGTATATGTATAAACAGAATTTTATACTTTCATTTGGGGCTATTTATTCACATATCCAATAATATTTTATATTACCACTGGAAAATCAATTCTTACCATAAGACTAATTGCATAGTAACTTCAATAATACTTGACTTACTAATAATGGGCAAATAAATTTTTTCTAAGTTTGTTCATTTGAAATATGTGAATATCCTCTAAACTCTTTGAAACTACTGGAAGCATGGCTCTGTTTCCAATATCCCACCCCAGGTTCTCTCCTTAGGCCTCTAGACAACCTCTCAGAGATAAAATAATAGAATCAGTCATGGTGGGTACTGTACATTTTGCAACAATTATTCTTCAGTTGAGTGCATCATACACTGGAGTCTTAAATCTCAGATATAGAATGTATATTCCCTGTCAAGGAAGCTTGAAGAGACCTCTAGTGTCTGCAGACCATAAGCTGGTTAATAAAATGACTTAACATAAAACAATAAAAAAATCAATAATATAACTGGCAATAAATAGAAATGCCTTTTATCTTGGTATGCAGTGCAGTATGATTGAAGGAATGGATCAGATGGAAATGCTATCATTAGATAAATCTTTGAACTTATGCATACTATATGCTGCTGTACTTTACTGTAAACTGAGTAATAACAGAAATCAATTACAGTAAGAAATCTGAAATGAATAACACTGAATACTGTGAATTCCTACATATCTCTACTATGTGAAAATCAAGCAATCATAAAACAATTGCACCATTTACCTGAAATTTATTCGAAATACCAAGAAAACAGAAAAGCAGCTACATATAAATAGTCATTACTAAGAAACAAAAGTAACTGTTCAAAATGGTGCAAATGATTAAAGTATAGGTAATATTGAATGGTTATAAATTCCTGTATCATTTCTGCCTTTTGCTGAAAATAGTTTTAGATTACTTTTCCTTCAAGTATTTTTATAATATTCAACTACTACACTGACAGTGGAATCTATATAAATTAAAAACTTCGAAAGTACATCAAACTATGCAATACTTAAAAAAAAAGGTGTCTCAAGTAAATAGTTTTGGAATAAGATAGGAGTAGGGAGGAAAAAGGAAAAAAAAACACAAAAAGCTAAGAAAATATGATTGTTGAGTGTGCATTTCCCAAATAAAATTAAGACATCCTTACTTATTTTGTTTACAACTTGTCCTCATACAATCAGAAAATTTCTTCTCCACTCCTAATGTTTTATCCTTTGATACTGTACTTTACCATAGTCTCTGCTTCTGCATCTGTGTCACTTACAGGTTTTAAATAATAGGTTATCTTATATTTAACATTCAGAATATGTTTTAAAAGTGAGAGAAATCATATACTTTCAAAGGTACTTCATTTAAAAATAAGTATATAAAAATAATAAAGCGATTACTATCAAAATCTGGATAAAATTAAAGAGAGACATAAAGATGAAGGATAAACCACAGAATTAGGACATTTACATGAGGGCATCAGAAAACATTTCCTCAGCTCAGAGCTGACACATTTGAGCTTTTCACCTACCATAACTTCAAATATAGGAGGCTGAGGCCATGACCTTCTTGATCTTATTAGATTGCCTGCCATTTTGAGGATGTATTATCTACACAGGGTAAAAGGAGTGAAGAAGGGACATACCTCTTATTCCACTTAGGATTAGTTGTGCTGTGCAGTCAACTGGTGAGTTTTAGGAAAGATAATGTGGAAACCCCTTCAGCAGGGAGAACTGGAAATCAACCAGCTTATGCGTGAGTCTGCAGTTATTTTTAAGTCAGGGCTCTCCAGTGGCTAGAACACAGTTCTTAGTCTCTCTAAAATTGTCCTTTATGCTTTTGTCTCCAGAATTCACTGAGCTGGTAGAATCTAAGACACTTCTTCTCCATCCCCCATGGCTATTCTTTGACAACTTTCTTTAGATTCGAACCCAGGTAACAAAAGCCATATGTGTAGCAACCTCCCTTGTTTCTCCCCAACATGAGCAAATCCTTCACCATTCTGTTCTCCACCCACACCCTCTTTATTCTCTACAAAAAAAAAAAAAAACAATCCTTACTTGTTCTTACTTCACAGAGGAACTTACTGGCCAATGAAAGCTTATGGTAGTGTCCATGTGGAGGAGAAGAAGGTGCACCTCTGCAGGCAGTGGTATAAAAGATGCCCTGCTGAAACTTTGTCATCTTAAAATGCAGCAAAGAAAGAAAATTTTTGTTTGAAATATGGTGAAACCATATTTCAATTTGGCTTGAAAATATTGAAAACAAACATGAGTTTCCAAATTCAGATAATTAATCTTTGTTTTCAGTTTTTTTGATGAGGTATAGATTTTTGTCTTGTTCAAAATTTGGTGTTATAATTTCTATTAAAATAATAAGGTGTGTGTATATTAATAGATGTTAAGATTAATTATATGATAATTTTTAGAAAAGTAAAATTTTAAAGAATTATATATGTCTCTTTTGTTTTGAGCATTTTTATTTTATTTTATGTATTTTTACATCATTTTTCATTTTTGCACAATGTATGGATTTTCATCTTGGTTATAGTCCCCATATAATTCCCACCCCCCTTGGTTTGATCCTACTTCCTCTTCTCCCTCTCCCGTAGTATGTCTTAAAGAGGACACTTCTACCCACAGTTTTCTGCAGTTTCATCTATCCCTCACTATTCCAATAGTGTTCTTTCTTTTTCAATACTTACAACTTGCACTTAATTCATCATATTACTTTCTCTCCTTCAAACTTACATGCTGGTTTTTTTTTTCTCTTGGTCTGTGGACATGGTAAGGAAACTGGAGTCAGCTCACACTCTGTGTGTTCCTGTCTGTATGCCAATACTTGTTGCTCTACCCCATTAGGAGGATCTGAGTTCTTGAGGAAGTATGCTCCATGTAGTGACCAGTGCAGTGTTGGCAATCATAGAGAAATAGACTTATTTTCCCTGCTATGCAGATAGCTTATTATCAAAAACCACTGAGAATTGATGAAGTCTGTATACAAGAAATGACATGAATCATAAAAGTCTTCATCAGGCTTAAACTATTGTGTGTGTATATATATATATATATATATATATATATACACACACACATAGAAGCATGCTCAAGTGCATAAACATCAGCTGTTTATTTTTTTCTTTTTCTTTTCTTTTCAATATGCCTTTATTCTCTGGTGACCCCCAAGCCAAGGATTACGTCAAGTTGATCCCAGTGGTAATCTGATCCAACCCTTTTTTCTGGATAGGATTCACAGAAAGGTTCAGAGCAGTGGAAACATGGCATCCTCCCAGGAACTACCAGAGTGTGTTTTCTTTTCTGCCATTTTGTTCTACTTGGTTATCTCTCAATAAATGGACTGCTGGCCTGTGTGGAGAGAGGGTCTTGGGGCTGGTTTCTCACTTGAAAAAAAAGAAAAAAAGAAAAATGTGGTGTGCTTCTTCAATGATTTATAATTAACTGGTACTCTTAATTTCCCTGAGCAGGAATATGATACGTAGTAGAAATGAATGAAACCCAAACTGGGAATCAGAAAGCCTGGATTTTAACCATAACTCTAAAAAAAAAAGGCAGCCTTAGAAAGACATCTAGAGTATCACAACATGGAATGAAATTATCTCTAAGTCTCTTTTCTAACTGAGTTGGTGATTATATGCTCTGTGAGTTCTAGTTTTGTCCTTTTAGAACATAGTTATAAATAGTACACATATTCACATATATGTTGCCTTGGCAATCTTATGAAAATGCTTGGTATCCAGAATTGATACAGCATAGTTACTAATAAAAAAAAGTCCCCGTTTTTTTGAACTGCAAAAGAGAATTATGATAAAATGTTTGCAGTTTTGTTTGGTTTTGGTGCCTAGAATACATCTGTGTATTTGTGAGCACTGAAAGAGGAGTGATATTAGAGAAAAGTATAGGCAGAAGATACACTGAGTTTTGAAATGTAAAAAGTTACTTGCTACAAAAAAAAACCAGCAACTCTTTATTTTTCTGTTTTCTGAGCAAAATAAAAAGTAATAGAAGATGGAAAAGTGAAGGAAGTAAAAATGAGTTGATTCGCTAGTTAACACATATATGACCTTGTAGAATTTATGGAAACTGGTACTAAGTCCCCTAAGTCTTCAATTTTGGAAACAAAAGTTATAAGTGTGTAGTGGTGATTATGCAGGATGGTGGCATACATTTCTAGATCAGTGTTTCTCAAACTTTAAAGTTCAGATAGATCACCTGAGAATCTCGTAAGGTACAGGTCTGATTCAGCAGGTCTGAGTTGCATCCTAAAACTCTGCAGCTCTAATAAGCTCTCAAGTATGTCAAAGTTTTGAGCAGCAACAGTAGAGGTCTTTAGTAAGCATAGAGTGTCTTTGCCATTCATCTTTCTTCAAGTGTAAGTAAGATTTACTTTGAAATGATAGATTGGAAAGTTGGTTTGGTTTTGTTATTTGTGTTGTTTTCTGATCAGTATGCCTGTTCTATATCAAAGGCATCTATCACCTATATTCAGAACAAAGGACAACAGTTTATCATTTTCCAGTCATCTCATGTCAACCTGCTGAGACAAGTTCCCCCAAACTTTCATTCAGTACTGTGATTCTTTACCACTATCAGTTCTCAAATGCTACAAATTATTGATTAAAGTTGTCGCCATCCTTTACACTAGAAAGACAGTATTTTGTGTACAATTCTGTTCTATTATTTGTTTCAAACTTCCCTCTGTTAAGGAAATATTATAAAGAAATTTTTAAAATCTCACTTCTTTATTTCTCCATGTTCATTCTTTATGTTCATGTTCATTTTTTATTCTCTTCTGTTTATCTAAGTGATAGCAAAAGGCCTAATAACCATTTACTTGTCTTTCTGGTCCTTTCAGTAAATAATGGAAGATAATTTACTCTGTGTGTGTGTGTGTGTGTGTGTGTGATTGGAGCATATTTTAAATTATCCATTTAAGCTTGGTCTATAATTTAAATTACATGGACATTTAGGACATTATTCTGCAAAAATGCTCTGTGGGCTTTCTCTGATGCAGCTCATCGAGGCCAGGTGCAGAGAAGCATGGAAACATTGAGGGAAAATTCCACCATATCTTGAATTCATACACTGGCCACTTATCTGCTAGCTCCTAAACAAAAGATATAGCTATGTCTTTCCAGATGATAAATATCTCCTAGAGTCAGTAGGAGACCTGAAATCTCTTGCTGAACCAGTATGTTGCATGGAGAATTAGTTCTCTGAAAAACAAGCAACAAACAAAGAAGTGTATACCTGTGAGAGATTCTACTATTTTTCACAAATATTCACTTCCCTCCTTGTAAGAGGATTGTATATCTCTTACTCTTTGTAAATGATGTGCTAGGTGACCTCCCTCCCATTGACGGGAGTGGCTGTGAGTTTTGAGTTGGCCAATGAAATAGCAGAAGTGGTATACATCACTACTGAAAAGAAGCTCTAAAAATGATCTATATTTCTGTCTCAGACTTCTCCTCTGCCATGAGAAAGGCATGAATCAGGTAAGTGATACATCTTCAACCTAGACCTAGAATGAAGAGGACTCTGAAAAGGAGCAAAATTGCACTTGACCCACAGCCAACAAATTACATGCTCAAGAAATAAATGTTGTTGGAGTCACTGAGATTTTAAGTTGGTAACCAAATCAGTCCCATTTACCTATATGAATACTTTTTATTTATTTTTTTAATGATTTAGTCACTCAATGTAGAGTAAAAAGTGAACTAGATATCCACATAATTTTTCTATGGCACTTTTTAAAGGTAAATGAGAACTCAAGAGCCACATTCAGCCTGTGCCTTAGTAAATTTATAGTAGGGAAAGTATATGGATTAAATTTGGATTCTAGTGCTTCTTTCTTGGTAGTGTTTATGTGCTAGATGAACATGACTATGCAATATGGGGGGCAGGGTCAGATTGCTAGTATTTGCTGGCATGTGGTGGGAAGAGTGGTAAGCACTGCAATATATTTGCTATTCTTGTTAGAGAATCAGGAAAAATACCAAGGTGAGCCTGAAGATTTATATTCAGTATTTTAAAAGAAGGAAATAAGAGCTCTCACAATTCTAGGAAAAATTCATGCTTTCGATTGAGTATCATGAAAACCGCAAAGGTAACAAAGCAGAGTAGATTCTAATAAGAAAGGTTTCGCTTTGCTTTTCATATTGTTGTAATTATTTCAGACAATCTGTATGATTTATTTGTGATAACCTGAATCAAGTCTTGGCACCTATATTGTATCTAGAAAGCTTTTTAGCCACAAGGGGATAAGAAGAACTTTAGTAATTTATCATTAGTATATCTTTGTGCCTCCATTTCACTTCAGTCCACAAGCCAGCAGTGGAACAGATTCAAAAACTGACCTCTAAATAAGGAAGTGTAATTACTCAGAGTCAAAAGTGTGGTTAATCATATGTTTTTTAAACTCTAGCAAAAAATGCAATTTAACAGTCTCATCTCAGTGATTCATGAATGCTATATTTATGCATATTCATAAAAGAAAGACCTAAAAGGAATACTTTGTCACTTTTTTTTTCTCTTTTTGATGTAGGCAGAACAGACACTAAAATGACACCTAAGCCATCTGTTCAACTCTGAAAACTCTAGAACTTAACATGATTGGCCACACAAGACTAAATGTACTTCCAGATACATGGTTACTTTTATTTATATCAAGAAACATCGATATAAAAAATTTCGAACCTTAAACATTTCTATTTTAAATGACTTTATTTTAATATCAGCTTTATTTCCATTATATAAAATTTATAGTGTAATTTAATCAAATTTAGTATGGGATTGGTATTTTATAAATTCCACTAAAGACTTAGTTCTAGCCAGCTCAATTTCCTTCTGTTTCACTTTAAGGAGTAAATAAACTAGTGAATGCAGGAGGAAAATATACCCTTTGACTAGTGTGATCATATAGTTTATAATTCACATTGGGAAACTTTTGAGAGTAAACAAGGGTCCTATTAAAAACTACGAAAGGATTTTTTCAGGCAAACTAGGATCTGTACTACACTGACTATGAGTCATACATTTGAGTGTATAATTTGGTGTATAAGTTATACATTTGATGTATAAATGCTGAATCAAAATTGGTAGACCATTGATTTTTGTTAGAGGCTCACTGTAATTATGTTCATGATAAACATTTTAAACTTTCTCCGTCACCTTATTGACTAACAGGAAGTGGGGGTTGCTAAATGCCTTAGTGATATTTAGGGTTACCTGCCCTAAAACATGAGCTCATGATCATGGCCAGGATGTTGCAAGGACTTTATGTAGAGCTATTTATTCCTCACTGCACCATTATAACATTGTTTCCCAATCTTACAGAGCATAATATTGACTCTCAGAGACATTAAATAACTTATCCAACTCCATTTAGCAAGTGCAAAGTGGATACTGATTCAAAAGCAGGTCTATATAGCTAGCAAAAAACTACACTCTTTCTTAAAGCTTTTGAGAATTCTCCCCTTAGGTCCAGCCTTTAGAGGACTAAGAGACAAAGTCAAATGAATCTTTCCTACTTCAGAGAAGAAAATAAATATGCTCACCTTTATACATGGCACCTCATTTACCAGGTATTAGTCCCTACCTGGTCCTTAATGAAATCCACAATATTCACTTTCAGTCTCAAAATGTTAAACGTGAGAGCTAAGCATAATTCTAATCGCCTTAATAAAAATGCAGCGTGGTTCAGTGGAAAGAAGATG
The DNA here is from genome assembly GCF_964194135.1 of Talpa europaea. Classification (NCBI taxonomy): domain Eukaryota; kingdom Metazoa; phylum Chordata; class Mammalia; order Eulipotyphla; family Talpidae; genus Talpa; species Talpa europaea. The sequence continues at coordinate 17,201 of NW_028167790.1, forward strand.
AAATTTGTACTCAAATAATTTGGGGTGAAATCTGCATTACTTTGGGAAATTTGTTCTGCCTCTGAGTTTTAGTGTTCTTATCAACTGACATTTACCTTATTGAATTTAAAGAACAGTAAATTGGATAAAAAATATGATAGAACATTACATATTGTCTAATATATATTAATATCATATGTAATAAATGTTGACTATCACTTTGCCCCTCGGATATCACTGAAGAATTTCAACAGAGATAGTAGGAAGAGTAAGAAATTTGAAAAAGAAGATCTGGGTTTAAATCCTAGCTCTGTTATTTATTAACTTTTTATCCTGGAGGTAATCTCTCGGATTCAAGTTTCTCATTTTTAAATGAACACTGTAATAACAGATCCTCTTAGTATCTCTCAGGATCACTGTAAGTAGTATATGAAAGTTCTTTATTAAAGTGCACATAAAAATTCTTTATAAATAATGACTTCCAAATAAAGTTATCATCATCATCATCATCACTATAGCCTCTTCATGACTGTGGTAATATTTGTTGAGATGATAACCGTGGGTATTCAAATGTGATACAGCTGGTCTTTGGACTACACTTTGAGAACCATTGGGTAGAATATTATAGGCAAATAAAGAATGGTAAAATCTAAGGTTGAATATATGGTCAAAAGTGATATCTTGGGAGTCTTTTGAAGAGTAAGCAGTATGCACAGTATTTGGAATCCTGGAAGATTTTTTTGCCAGAATGATAATCTGAACTATATGATGATTTAAGGAATATTAATGTGGAAAAATGTGTATGCTTGATTGTGTTTTGCTAAATATTAAGTTACCTACAAATAGTAAAATCCATTCAGAACCAATTACAGTCTGACCTGACAGACACTTCACTTCACATACAGATTTTAGGAATTTGATAACAGTGAAACAAATGAATTACATAACCACACTGAACTAAGGGAGGAAAAAAGGAGATGATAAGAACCTTTATAAAATTTTCTTCTGATTTGGTTCTGTTAGATTAATGATAAAAATGAATTAAATTCTAATTGGTAAATTCATTTCTCATGGGATTATGAGCAATTCTGAAACTGATATTGCATGTGTACTATGGTTGAAAAAAGCAATATTAACTCATGTCATGCCTATGTTAATATACAATAAATGTAGAAATAAAATTATATATGGGTATCTACACAGGTTAATTTGCATATGTACATAATGTGCAGGTGTAACATTTTCTACTGAAAAGCCTGGAAACCTGACACTCCCAAAGTGACAAGCATATCTGCCATACAGATCTTGGCTTCTAATGCCATTCTCCTATTTTAAATAAATAAATAAATGCAGGTATCCTTGGAGAAATAGCTGATTCTAAGACTGGAAGGGAAGATGCAAAATCTGCTTAGTACAACTTATGATGCCAAGAAGCAAGGAACTGCTAAAATAAATAGATGAAGGATATGTCAAAAATACACAGAAACAAGCCAAAAAAGGATTAAGAGGAGAAATTTTTTTCTTACAGAAAATTCTAATTAGGAAATGTATGAATGAGAGAAATAGAAAACAACATCAGGGAATAATTGCTGTGGATAAGGTCTATTGATATATACTAAAAGAAATGGGAAAGGGTTATAAAAACAAAATATATGCATATTCTCAAAGTATCTCCTCTAAAATATGTTAATTAATGTAAAGATTTTAATGTATGTCCACATATTCTTTAATACTAACCTTCTAGAAGTAGAGTTTAATTCTGCTGCCCTCCATTAAGAATGAACTTAGCAACTATTTGCTAATTAATAGAGTATGAGAAATGGAAAAATAGTAACTATATAGTGAAGAAATGAGATAGAAATTATCATAACCATATTATTAAGGTTCACATTACCAGAACTTTAAAAAGTTGCCAAAATGTACTGCTGATATAATTGAAAGAAAAAAGCACCTCAGCTTTGCTATATTCTTCCCCCCAACTATGTAAATTTAGTTCAGTGGTGAGAAAACCTCAGAGAAATTCAAATTGCAGAATATTCTGCAAGATACCTGTCAGTACTTTTCAAGTGTCAAGGTAATGAAAGCTATCAAAGAGAGGCTTAAAGAGACACAAGAACTAAATGCAACATGGTATCCTGCATTGGACAGTGAAATTTATAAAAAAGACTTTAGTGGGAAAACAGGCAAAGTGCTCCTCTGTCTTTTCATAAGGTCAAAAACTGTGGGAATCTGAATAAAACCTATAATTTAGTTAATGATAGTGTACCAATGGCAATTCTTAGTATTGATAATTATATTGATTACTGATAATTCATAGTTGATAATAGACTCATGGTTAAATAAAAGTTTAACTTTAGAAAATACAGGGTGAAGATATATGTTGACTCTCTATACTACTACTTCAATTCCTCTATAAGTGAAAATTATTTTAAAATACTGAGTTAAAGAAAATGTAAGCCAAATAAAGACTGCTTTATTAAAATGACAGTTTCATTTAGCCAATGGAAGTAAACAATTGTAAATACAAGAAAATATGCTACCAATATATGATTTGGCCATTTTAATTTTTTTGGTAAGAATTTGATGTTAATTTCACATCACTTTGAACCTGCCATTCTCCCTCTCCCATATTTCCTACAGCTAACACTTATCTGGAACACAGCCAAATTTCTCAGGCTTCATTATACGCGAATATCAGCAATTCCAAACCCACATATACTGATCCTGAGTTAACAACTCTGCCTGCCACCTTACTACCTCTCCACAATCTCTCCCAGTCCACAAGGTAATGGTTTTACAAATGTGCCCTCTCAAAAGCAATTGCATTCTACAAAAGAAATGTGGAAGATGAACCATATCTATCTTAGAGAGCTAATTCTTTAACTACAAATTTAAGTTAGACTTTGCAATACCTGGGTATGTGTAGTGAAGAAGGTCTTTCCTGAATTCTCTAAATGTCTTTAAAACCATTTCATTTCATAACATAACTAATTCAGGGACTTCCTCTGCTTTGCAAAATGTACTTTCCACAGCCCTATTCATTTCAGACAAAAATTATACATCTGTTGAGATACTTTCACTGTGCTATTATGCACATCTGTTGTTCTGTGACCCTTTTTATTATGAACATTTGTCACCATATGTAGACATGAAAAAGACATGAGAAATAGGTTAATTGAATAGTTATATCTACCTTCCAAACAGACTACATACTCCTTCCCCCTACATTTGTAATTTGGAAATATAACTCTCCCTCTTTGCGTTCTGTTTCATTTTCACTGGGTGTGATTGTATGAATGAGTTTATATGTACCTAATCACGTTTGCCCTATTTAAGAAAGTGATAAAAATCCATGGTCACTGAGGGGATAGAATGATAAATTGCTGCACGCTGATGATTTTTCTTAGAATTTATGTGTATCTAAGATAACGTGTACACCAAGATTCAATATGTTATCATAGAAAATGTTTCTAGAATTTCTCAGTAACCAAAACATTCAATTTAACATTATGACCACATAGTATTAATTTTTCAGACAGTCAAGAAACTCTCTCCCATTAAATAAGAGAGCTATGTACACCACTCTCTTTAGCAAATATGTCTCATTTTCTGTCTGGTCAATCTCTTGACTAAGAAATGAGTAGACACAAAATGCCAGAAGGTTTTCAGTGCATCACACAGCAATATGAGTTCTATACTTCAAAATTCTAAAATCCAGCAAGGAAATCCCTGGTTTGAATGCAACATAGAGACTGCTATTGTCCATTAATATTTGATAAATTTGGGCTCTCAGAAGTCATCTAAAAATATTTTCATTTAAAAAGAAGATGTCTATAAAATGATATCTTCTAGTACATTAGATAATAGTCTATAGGTATGTCAAATTCATAAATTTCCACCGTCTTTTATGATCTACTTATATTAAGTATGAGATTATCCATTCTCATATTTTCTTAGATTACATCTTAGAAAACACCTTTTGCTAAGTATACTGGCTGATATGTAAGAATATTATCAGATGGAAATCCAACAAAGTTCTGAAAGAATTTCTCAAGGATGTCTTCCTGAAACCTATGTATTGTTGAAACCCCAGTGAGTGGGAAGGACTTTCAAAGCTATTTGCAATTTCTAAGGTTACAGTGAGCAACAAGGGAGCACCAGAGTGATTTCCATCCCTACAAAAAAAAAGATTGCATTCAGTCTTCAGAGAGAATATGCACTGTCCCTACTCATCTTTGCTGACTGCATTTTTCTTAAGTTACCTGTCAAATTAATAGAATTTTGCAAAATGTTTTACTTCCAAAACTGAGATTAAGTGTTCCTATTCTCTGTGAGTGCTCAGCAATAGTCATCAAACTCTGACTCCTTGTCACTGGTTAGAATAATAGATTAATTTTATTCATCTCTGTGGTCAGAGAACTTATATCATCTTTACTTACATATCCTTTGCAAGCAGTAAATTCCAAAAATGTCTGTTATATAGTTAAGAGATATCATGAGCCAAGATTAAGAAAGGAAGTCATCTTTCTCTAAGGCAGGAAAGTAACAGTATCTAGGCATCTTCTCTCTCCTTTCCCTTGCAGACATTGCTAATTAGCCATAGCCCTCTTGCAACTTAGTGAACAGCAGTCTTCAAACATCCACTACCAATCAGCCAGTGGTGACATGCCTAAGTGTCTATTTGATTAGAAGTATTCAAGGAGGGCTAGCTGTTTAAAGTGAGATATGATGTAAAACATATATAATCTGTAATTTGGGACTGAGTGAGGGCATGAAGAGAGCAGTAGCCAACTAGGTCTTCTTAATTCATTTCTCAGAAGGCTGGTTATTCATTGTCTCAAATTGAATTTCAAGTGGCTGCTTCCCATCTTTTGGAAGAAGATTTAAGAGTATACTTTAGAAGGGATGAGGAAAAGCAAAACTGTTGAGTAACAGAGGTAACTTCTGAGTGGTTGTTATTTTTTTAAACCACAGACAATGAAAGATCTTTAGTTTAAGGCTCACAGTTTCCTGGGATTTTTGAGCTCTGAAACATCCCCTTTAATGTCTGAACTGCTGTCTGATGTCAGAACTTCTAGCAGGTGCTACATGTAAGGCACTTTGATTTCAGTAACCAAATTAGTCAAGTCCCAAGGAGAATAAAATCCAGGAGCAAATTTTCTCCAATTGAAAAAAAAAATGAATTATATCTCGTTTTTCTTCTAGATTTTCCAAATCCTTTTACGCAGAAAAGAGAGAGTAAGGGTCTGTGAATAAGACCTACCCCAGAATAGAAATTTAACACCCTATCTTGTATTTCTTGGAACTCAACAATAAAAGGATGCAGGAAGGTGAGCAAATGCAACATAACAAAAGGATTTTCTGGTTGCAAACTCTTCACCTTTTGAACAATTAAATGACTCATTCTTCCTTTATAGAGAAACTTTCTATCTTGGAAACTAAAGAAAACTCCCAAACTAAATAGGTCACTGCTTTATGGATAATTAAGTGACTTCTACTAAAGGAAGTATAAGAATATAATACAATTATTTGATTTTTGTATTAGTATTACTTTTTTTAAATATTGTCTCTATTAGCAACATTACATTGTCTAACAATCAAAGTATGATCTACAATTAACACATGATTGACACCTGTTTTATTTGTTCTTGATTAATGCCCAGCTTTTCAGTAATAGAAAAAAATTAATACTCTGAAGAAATTTTTTAGGGTTAAAAGTTGTTTATATAATGATAAACCATTTTATTTGCCTTCTTTAGTCTCTAATACATCTGAAAGGCATAAAGATGAAAGACAAACAACAAAACAAATTTTATTAATCCTCAAATGTATTAATTTAAGCAATACTCTTCATTTATGACACTGACTTGTTTATTGCCACAAGAAATCTTTTCAGCCCTACTTACTATTAAATCTCACTTTTAAAAATGTATTATGCTGGAGATATTCAATGACCAAAAAATGAAATATGTTAATCAAGGAGAGGAATTTTGCACCTAATTGTAATTTGAATTGCACCTAAGTGTAATTATGAGGAGTATACTAATAATATAAAGACAGTGGATTGTATCTATACACAAATTTGAGTTCAGTCAAATAAGTTAAAAGCTATCAGTTATTAAATCATGAGGCATTTTTAGTGCACATTTTTGGTGCGTACAAACACAGTTTCGGATAAAAATTTTTAATACTGTGTACAAACAAATGTGAATCATCTGTGTTCAATTCCTAGAAAATAATGGAGCTGCTATATCTCTGAGTGTCTCATTTATAACTTAAAAATATCTCCGTTGTGTTATTCCTTTTAAACTTTTTCATCCAAAAGATTTATCTTGAGTCAGATTTCTCCACTTGTGACACATTCTGATAGTGTCTGGCCTACTTCTATGGCGTAAAGAATGTTCATTAAAATGAAATACATTAACATATAAGCCACAGACAGAGAAGATGAAATTGCCTTAAATAACTAGCAAGGAAGTAGGTGTAAATGAAAACAGTTATAAGTTGAAAATTAATTCAGGCATTGATACTTTGATACCAGACGGATTCCAGGCTAGGCAATTAATTACTCATTCTGAAACGCTTGAAATAGCCTCATTATTTAAAGACATAGGAATATTTAGAGATGAGACTGGTCACTTAAAAAGAGGGTAAATATAAAATATAAGTTAACTTTCTGAAGTGTATGCTGTTAATAAACATATCCTACGAGAAGGAATGTCTTTCAAAATGTAATTTTATCTAAAAGTATATGCTCCGTAGAATTTTTAATAATGAGGGAAAAGAATAAAGATGTTTTATAAGTACATTTTCTACAAGCTGTCACTCCTTTTGTGGAAGGAAATAGAAAATAAGTAAATAAAATCTATATTTCAGAAGGTCAAGAATAGAAATATCAGCATATGTCCCTATATGTAGGTCAAATGCAAATAAAAATTTTCATGACAATATAAATACTCAACATTGTTAAGAAATTGGGGCACTTCAATTGCTGAATTCTCCTGAGAATACATTATGAAATAAAATGCATTTTTGCCTGTTTATCCTCAGTGTACTCTAAAGGAAGAGGAAGAAAATCTAATTAAAGAAGAAAAGTTTTCACATATTTAGTACTTGTTTTGCTATTATGCTCTTGAAAGTGAATGGGTTATTTTCAGGATCCACAGCCTTTCAATATGAAAGAAAGTATACTTTTCTAAATGATCTTACAGAAGGAATATTTAAAGTTACTTATCTGGGATGAGCAATGGACTTTATATCATGGAAAAAATAAATCAATTAGAGTAACTGCCTGGAGGAAGGTTTGAGATTGCCATCCTGGCCAGCAGAAATGAGAGTCCTGAGCAGTTAGCAATGTCTACCATGTATGGGGGAGGGGCACTAACAAACTTGTTGTTTGCACTGATTTAAATTTTTCATTCTGTAGTTGGCTAAAAAAGTTAAGCCATGTCCCTAAGTTCTTAAATATAAATAAGTACAGGAAAAGATAAGACCTCATGGTTTTTGATTTCTAGTCTTTCTTTTGTATATCACAGTAAATATATCATTTGTGTATGTATGGTATACTATAAACCTCTATGTGTATGCCCATGTATGTATGACTTATTGCATGTACCTTTGAAACACTCAACTATACAAGAAGTCCATCAGGCAATGTATTTTTCAACTGGTCTCTTTTATTTTAAATTAAGAGAAAATATGAATAATGCTTGCATAGTTTAAAAAAGTAAAGTTTGCACTTTGTGTTAAGGTAGAAAAAATTCCAGATCAAGTATGCAAAATCTTTAATAATTCTTCTTAAAAGCATAAAACGGAAGTACCACACTATGATACAGTAAATTCCTTTTATAATGCTAGTCTCTGTGACAAAGCCTATGATGTAGGTATGGTCTAAGTTATGCTCAGAAAGATGTATTGTACACTTAAAACAGTGAAGACATAGATAGGACTAATTTTACAGTTTGCTTGGATGGCATATGAGGATTCTAGGAAGGGAAAAAAACTCCCTGAATCCATTACCTAAAGCTGATTTTTGCTCTAAAACAAGATTTTCCTATACCATGGAAAAATGTGGTCCAATTTCTCCTGCCAAATGACTTGCAGAAAGTGGGTGACAGGGAGTGGGGAGCATCCTCTGGACACTAGTCTAGGCTGTATTCGCAAGGAACTAGACCAGTCACTGTGGTCAATGTTTCTTCATGAAAGACTGAATTCAAGCAAAGTCATATCCACAGCATCAGACAGAGAAGTTGGGTCAATGGCAGAACATCAGCTTCAGGATTCTGACAAATGCAAGTAAAGTTAGTACTATGTAACCCCACACTCCTTCCATTCAGTGCTGCTATAAGCCAAGAATTCCTTCCATAGGTAGTGCTTAAGACCATAGGCTTGAGTTATAACAGATCTGGCTATAAACTTACCTATTTTCACAACTTAATAGGTAAATGACCTTGAAAATCACTTTACTTCTTTGTATGGTATTTTCTGTACTTATGAAATAGAACTGTTAGAAGAAAGTATTTTAGAGATTTCTAGTAAGGGAATCTGGAGCTGATTCTCTGTTTTTTCAAGACATATGGGAAGACTTTAGTCAACCAATGAAGACTTACTTCTACCAATGATACTGTGAGTAATCATAATATGTGGGACTTCCATACGAAAGCATAAAAGTACCAGAGGGTGACACTGTCACTTTCCATCCCAAGTTGACTAAAAGAGTACTTTTGTTGTTCTGCATTGTACAATAAAAAGAGAGTAAGCCTGGCCACTGAAAGATATCTAGATAGATATGCATGTAGCAAAGTAATAAATAAATATTTGTTATGAGATTTTTGAGATTACTTAGTAGTCTAGCATTGTCTAATTTATTCTGATCAGATGAAATATATGAAGTAGTTAACAAAGTGCCTGGGATTTAGTAAGCACTCAACAAATACTAGCCTTTGCTGTAATCACAGATGGTTTATCTGAAAAGGGTGACTATTCTCCTGGCATCCTGGTGGATGAAGTTAGAGACATTTCTCTTGGTATAAGTGCTCTCTTAGTCTCAGTGCAAGGAAGTTATCAACCTCTCTCCATGCAGACTCATTTGAAATGACTAGCTCTTTCTTTTATTTAAATGACTGTACGTTGACAATATTTGCTATACCAAAGGGGCTCATGTTATTCAGCTCTACAAAGTCGCAAATAATATATATTTGAAAACAAGTGGTAGCTGATGTAAGCACCAGATGGCTCAAACATAAAATCAAGGGAGCTGCTTTTAGCTCTACCCCAGGGCTCTTAAAGCCGCCTTCTCAGTGCTCCTTTATATGTTGTAGTTTATTTCTGAAGTGACAATAAAATTGGGAACAGCAGAATGGAAAGGAGCACCACAGCCTCGGCATGTTTTAACAATCTGCTATGCATATGAGATGAAACGTTGCCATCACTAGAATCAACAACATCTTGACACATGATTCAAACGTCAAGAATATCCAAGAATGTAAGATGTCTTTGAAACAGTGACAAGAAGCTGAAGTCAAATCCAGATTGGAGCCCAGTCCTGGAAAGAAATCTTGTCTCCTCTTTGCTGAAAGTTGAGAAATTTGTAGGGCACAGTCTTGGCCTTGGGGACTGAGCCCCTATAAAATCCGCTGTTACAATCCGTTGCATTTTATGGCAGCATGGAGTGTGCCTCATTTAGTGTGAAAAATTATCTTAGTAAAGTATTGTACCCAAGCAGAATGTTGCTGCTCAGAAAAGTTGCCAGCTATGGAAAGACTCACAGTGCCTTCATAACCAGTCCATTGCAAGAAGAAAAGGGATGGGTTTGTTTAGATTAGATTTTGGTGCATAATAATCTATCCCCAAACTATTAGCTTAAAACAGCAAGCATTTATTTTCTCAGTTTCTAGGTTGTTCTACCTCATTCATGAGATTGCAGTCAAGGTAAAAACTGAGGTTTGATGAGTCTGGAATATTTGCTTCCTAGATGACTCAGAGATCCTAGGCGCTTGCCATGTGGGATAGTTCATAAACCTGCTCAATGCATGCACTTTTCCAAACTATGTTAAGGGCATGTAGGCAGTGGACCAAGAACCTAAGATGGAAGCTACAGTGTTGATTAGTTTTTTTGTTTTTTTTTTTAACTAGGGCAAAGTGACATACCATCACCAATACATGAAAAGTGTGTTGGTCAAACACACCAATACTGGTACAGTTAAGTGAATACTAGCAGGCCAGAATCAGTGGAGGCCATCTAGAAGACTGATCAACCACAGGGTTTAGAGCTACAGCAGAACTGGCAAAGCAGGGTTCATCCCTGCTCATCTTTTTTCTTCCATTGGGTAAAAACAATGTACTTGCAATTTCCATTTCTATCTGGGAACATGTCAATATGGAAGAATATCCTATTATTAATCCTGCAGGTGTTTTTTGTTTTTAATTTTTGTATGTCTTTAATTATATTTCACCTCATATTTCTCTTTCTGTGATGGACCACCCTTGATTCTTCTTCAAGAGCTATTAAAGCTGCAAAACAGTGAGTCCAGTTTCTAGAAGACCTCTTCACAAATTGGAAGGAAATAATGATAGACTATGAATGGTTGAAATAGGCTATCCCCTTTCCAGTGACTTTGCTAAATTGAAAAATACACATGTACTCACTTCCAATTAATAACCTCCTAACAAATACTTCTCAGCCCATTGTCTCTGTCTCCTGAGAGATGAACAAGTTAGATGGACAGTATCAAAACCATAACGGATTATCACTTTTTAAATTTTTTTTTACTTTTATATTCCCCATACAATTGCACCCCCCTTATTTTGACCCATCCCCCCATAGTGTGTCTCTGGTTCATAGTCGTTTGTTGATTTTGAATTTTTTCTTTCTTATAGTTATTCTTTTTCCTGCTCCCTTATTTAGGTTTTCTAGATTCCTGCTATGAGTGAGTGAGACTATCCGGTATTTTTCTTTTTCTTTTTCTTTTTTTTTTAAGATTTACCTATTTATGCATACAAGAACTGTGGTACAGGGCAGAGATTTGGGGGGGGGTGAGAGGAACACCAGAGACAAGTGGGGAACAGAACAGGCAGACTGAAACACACTGCTGAGGGGAGCAGCAGGCAGGTCAGGAGACCACATGGTCCACTGCACCATGTGGGTAGCTCCCTGGCTGGGGATCGAACTTTTGCTGCAGTGGCTGTGGATAGCTTCATAGGTTGAGTCTTAACCTCTTGTGCCACTAGGAAGGCCCAGGACTATCACTTTAAATACACAGTTAAATGAGAATTCAAAGAGATACCCAAATGAGAAGACTAGAAGAGATATTCATAAAGAATTTGTTCATCTCTTTAACCCAATGAAAACATCAAAAATGTAAAAAAAAAAAAAAAAGCATTCTGGGAGAAAAGAAAGTTGGTACATATAGTTATTGGTCATAATTGAAAACTTATTTTAAGGATAAAGTGGATAAAATAAAAGCAACTTTAATAGTGATAAGATTGTGAAACCAACTTGCCAGAATCCCTCTAGCTTTTGCTGCATTCTAGTCCACATGGCTTATTGATAAGTAGTTATAAATGATTCTCAGAGACACCAACCAATAGGGCATTTCTTTATATAGAAAACCGATTATTGTCAATGTAGATCGTATTTCATATTACATGTATTCCTTAAGTTCTGAGGCTCTCTTTTTCACCCAGTTACATACGGTAACTCCTTACACAATATTTTCTAATATCTGTGTATTTTGTAAGGCTTATATGTTAAGGATGCAGATGCTAGAGTCCATTCACTCTGGATTTGAGTTCCTGCTATGTCACTTAACTTCCTATAGCCTTGTACAAGTGATTGAATGTTTCTATGAAGAGTTTTCTCTTTAATAGTGGGATAACAATAATAATATCCACTTCCCTAGATTGTTATGAGAATTGAAAGGGTTAATGTGTATGAAACATTCAGCATATTGCCTAGCATGTATTCAATACATATATGCTCCTAATATCACCACCTTTAAGAACACATTTCCCTTCTTTCGTATTTGGTAACTATTTACGTTTGTTACATGTTAATCCTTTTTAAATTTTATTTATTTTCTTCCACTCAAAGTGAGCTCTGTACTATTATCTTTGTACCCTCAGCACATAGCATAATACTTGGCATAGAGTAGGTACTCAGTCAACTTGTAAACAGATTAATTAATAATTAACAGATAAATGAAGTGATTTCCTTCTTCATTATCAAATCTTCATTTTACCCTCTATTTAATGAATGAACAATTTTGGAAATTGTGTTTTCCATAGGCATTCCTTATTTATTTGGATTAGAGAAAAGATTAGTCAGATTAGTCAATTTGCCTTTCTTTACATTACAGCCAAATCTAGTCACACTTGTGACTGAAGAGGCGTTATATTTTTTAATCTTAAGTAAAGGATTACATTTCCATTTGGTACTTTACCTCTTAAATGCTTATCAGACCCAGATTCCTCTTCACAAATATGGCTCTTTGATCCATATATTATTAATATGTTCAATTTAGATTGCATCACACGTATCGTATACTCAGGTTGATAATTTCATGGAAAGGAAAGAATCAAATGATGCCAAAATTTTTAAAAATTAGGAAAAATGAAACATTTCAGAAGGCTATCCACAAAATTTGGTTTTAAAAGGGATCAACACACTAAAACCAGCAAAGGGCATTGGCTTCCAAAGAAGCCTAATCATCCAAGCTAGGATAGTTCTGGTGAGATTTTCTTTTCCACAAAACTTGTTTGATGGTTGCCATGGAAGTCAGCAAAACACAAAAGCAAACTCCTGAAAAGCGAGGGACCTATGCAGCATGCATCCATCTGATAAGCTCACAGCACTTCTGTTCCTCCTACAGATAGGTAAAGGCAGAAAAGCAAATCCTGATATTTGGTTTTTGCATTCAGCTGCCGTTTCTACAACCAAATGGGACCCCACATCTGAAGCCACTTCTCCCTCCTAGACTAGCCTTCTTCATCAAGGCAAAGATACTTTCTCTTTCTGAATTCTGTTACATCTCTGGCATCTAACAGCACTTATACTGTAATAACTAATAATCTTAGCAGCATGAAGTAATGAATGAATTACTTCCAATGGAGCCAGCAGCCCGTCAGCTGTTAATGCAGACAACTTGACCTGGCAGTCAGAAAACCTGAATTCTGAGTTTTCATCCCAACTAGCATTGTGGCGACTGACATGTTATTCCATCTCTTTTCACTCTCTTCTCTACTTTTTGAGTGAAAAAACAGCCCTAGAGAGGTTAGATACCTTGCCTAGGACTATAGAGTGAACAGTCACAGAGCCAGGATGGGTTTCCAAGTCTTTATTCTTCCTACTATAACTTGCTGTGTTCTTGTAAAGTAATTATAAACTGTACTCATTTATACCCTCAGACTCCCTCCCATTCAATGACCCGATAGCCTTCCATCATGGACAGTATTAGATTGAAGATAATCATAATTGTAATATTTACTATGTAACATGTAAACCATGTAATTATTTGTTGTATTAATAGTAATTGCTAACTTTTTAAGTGTTTATTATGTGACAGGCACTGTGCTAAAACCTTTACCAAAATTATTTCATTTTCACGATCACCTTATGGGCAATTTGTTATTTTTGCCATTTCATAGATGGATAAATAGAAGTATAAAGAAGGTATTTAATACAGTGTTACTACTGTGAGAGAAAAGGAATAGATTTTACTCTCCCCATATTTCTAGTGACAAGTAGGACTCAAAGCATTTATTGTTCAAAACTGCTGAACTCTTGTATCTAAAATCAAGTTTTTCACTCTAAGCATGGATTTTTTTCCCCTGTCATCCATTGCCTTTAGATACTTTTAATGCAAAACTATTGCTAATTAGGCAAAAAAAGAAACCCACTTTAAATTATTTTGATAAATTAACATTAAACAAATAAGTCACTGAAAACCTTACCACTGTTTCAGAAAATGGTAGCAACATTTAGTGAGCAGGAAGGGAAAGCATACTCATTCAAAGAAGCTTGAGCTACTGAGAGATAACACAATATGTAGATTAGGTTGGTTTCTGACAGTTACCTCTGTAGGTACCTAGTTCTCTGATAATGCTATGGCGAACAAAAAAGTCAGAATACAAATAATGCTAAGCAATTGCCTTGACCTCATAAAACACCTAAAACCTAATGTGATTTTAAAAGCTAAAAATTTTATCCAACTTAACTAACAGATGCTATATTCTAGATTTGTTTCCCAAGAGTTTAATTTTGTATGCATAACTTGCTTTACTGAAATGTATAATTTGCGTGTAAAAATCATCCATAACTAATGCTCAAATTTTGAACTTAAATTGTTTCTGAATCTATTAAAGATTTCAATATTAATAACATGAACTTGAAGGTCCAGACCATGCAAAAATTAGACTCATTGAGCTTAAACCAGTTTGTGCTCTAAAACCACGCTTGACTGAAATCATATATTATTATTTTACGTATGTACAGTAAATTGTGTGATTAGGACATTTTATGTCCAAATAATCATAGCCTGCTGCTTTTTCTTTCTTTGTGATAATTAAACATTTGGTATTTATATAACAGGAGAATAAACGGAAAAATTATGATATCAGGGTAGCAAGTATCTTGGTCAGCCATACTGTACTATTTCATTTTATATAAGTTACTGTTTTAATATTGCCTAATTTTTTTAACCTTAAAAAATGGTGTTAATATGCAAGTGACTCTGAAACTCCTGTTTGGACTCCGGAATGCAACACCTCTCATTTGGGGAACATATTCAAACTGTACCCTTAAGGTGTTTGGTCAGTGTCTGTGAGTTACTACTCTCCATGAATCCTCCTGTTCCAACAGACCTTGTAGAATTGTCCCACTTGTATGACATGTCTGTCTGTACAATACCCTAATAAAGACATTCACGTAAGAGGAGATGAACCCACACATATATGCAATTGTACATTCATAGCCAGAATGTTCCAGGCATCATGAATACAATAGCAAAATAGGTAAAGTTCCTGCCTTTGTGAAACTTATGCTCTAATGAGAAATACAGGAAATAAAAAAAATTGTTTACCATGTTTTGTATATTCATACCATGTAGCACATATATGTGCTTATATATATAAATGCACACATGCACATGTATATATCCACTTTACACTTGATTATGCAGGTATATACACATTTATACTTCTTCAAATCATCTTAAGACAAAGTAGTGTGTTTTTTCCAAAGTCCAATATATTCCAGAGTTGGTTGTGTCAAACACTGACACCAAGTAAAATTGCTTGTGGAGACTTTGATCTTCAGTCACTTAATTCCTTGCTTTATGGAATTATGAGGACTCTCTCTTGTGACAGGAATAAAATTATGATATACCCTACACTTGTGCATTACTAAACAGACTTGGCTTGCTTTGATTTGTCATATTTAGAGTAATATTGTTGGGTGTAGCATTACAAAGTTGTCTGTCATCCTTATTGTCCTGCATTGGGAGTGAAAAGAGAACTCCTAATTCCATCTCGGTGATTCATTACCCCTATGATCTGAGCAAATCACTTGTGTGTCTGGGCCTCATTTTGTTCATCTGTTAGATAAACTGTGAGATAAGAACAGCCTATATGATTTCCCCAGGCTGTATCATCTCTAGTTCTAAATAGAATCATTCATGGTGATATCCCGTTATTCAGAAAGCATATCATAACATACCCTCGACATTTCATATTCACAAGAGCATTGCCCAGTGGAGACTATGTTGTAACTACACTTATGGCTAGCAGTCTCACACTAGTAATACACCCAGATGACATC